>NC_045558.1:136630976-136823476 GCF_009769535.1 Thamnophis elegans
CTGCAGAGACCAGAAGAGACTGGATTACAGCCCAGAAAAGAATTTCTAAGAAGAAAAAATGGGAACAATGATGGTGTTTCATATGTGGTAATAAGACTGCTTTAAAAAAAGTCTGTTTACAACGAAGAAAAACAACAGATGGACAAGTTCCGAATTCCACCGCTCCGAATGCTTGAGAACAAGAAGACACTAACCGCGGCGCCCAGGACCCCTAACATGGTAACGGAGGGGTTCCTTTTGGGCGCCAGCCTTCAGCCCTCCCAGGGAGGTGGTTGTTTGGGGAGGGGGCCGCCTCTGAGCGGCTCCAGGAACAGCTCCGGAATGACGATATCCCCCCTGGCGTGGCTTTCTGCATCGGCCTTTTTAAACAGCTGGGAAGGCTCTGTGCGAGAGGCGGAGGCTTTGGCCTCGCTGTTTGGAGGGGTGCCGAACCCCCTCACTGACTGAACAACATCGTGGGGCTGGTTCATGCCCCGAAGAGGGGGTGGGAGGTCCAGGAGAGATGTTTGGACTGGACTGGGACTGGGACCGGGAGGCAGAGGAACTGGTTTCCTGTCTCCGCTATAGCTTCGCTGATATCCCCTCCTGTACTTTGAAGCGGCGTTTTACTACGATCTCGCCGCTGTTTCTGCAGGACTTTGAACGGCTTGACCATCTGCCTGCTTGGCTTAGAAGCAAAGCTGTAAGAATTCAATTACGGGCTCCCTGCGGCAGCCATTACCATCAGCTGCTACCATTACAATCATCACTGCCTCAGGAGTGCTGTGTTGGCTGGGAATTTGGACTCCCTCTAGTGGCCATTACTGGTATTTTTCTGGACCATCAAATACCTTTATTATCATCAAGCACTATTACATCAGAGAGGCAGTGTGCCAAGAACTTGGACTCCCTCCAGTGGCCACTATTGGTACTTCTTTCTGGCCATATACTTTTCTGGACCATATACAGTTTTCTATTGGACTCCCACTAGACTTTGTTAACGAGAAGGCCAATTTCTAAGATCCTGCCTTCACCAATTCGCACAACTGCTCAATCGCGCAATTTTTTTATCTGGTATGATGAGTGCATGGGATTGTATGTGGTTGAGTGAATGATCGCACTTTTATCTTTTATTATTATTGTATTTTATGTGTTTTTAACTTTTCTGTGGGGACTGCTTGGGTGAGTGAATGAGTATGCCTGATTCGGAGGACCTGCCGGGAGAAGCGGGGGCCATGGGGGTGGTTGAGGGGACTAGAGACACGGGAGAGGGTCGGGGTATTACGGTCGTAACAGGGAGGGGCAGATACGGCGGGGACTTTAGGGCAGGCCATTACCGGGGAAGGAGGGTTCGCTACATCACAGAGATCCCTCCTTCCGGCCCTATGAGTCCCACTCCGAGACCAGATGGCGCAAGGAATCAGGACCCTGGACTCAGGCTGCTGTCGCTAAATGCCAGGTCTGTGGTACATAAAGCTCCTCTCGTCCGGGACTTAATTTTAGACGAGAGGGCAGACCTGGCATGTATTACTGAAACCTGGCTGGGCCCAGAGGGAGGAGTCCCCCTTGTAGAGCTGTGCCCAGAAGGATTTCAGGTGCTACACCAGCCGAGAGCCCAGGGAAGGGGTGGGGGTGTGGCCATTGTTATCCGGGAGTCGTTAGTTCCTCGTAGGGTCCCTGCTCCGGAGCTTGTCGGGTGTGAGTCTCTGTTGATAAAGTTGGACCTCAAGGGTCAAGTGGGCCTGCTGTTAACGTACCTGCCTCCCAACAGCGTTGCAGCAGCCCTCCCCTCACTCCTCGAGTCAGTAGCCGAGCTGGCAATTGAGTTCCCTAGGCTGATGGTCCTGGGGGACTTTAATTTGCCGTCGCTCAGTGAAAACTCTGATGGGGTGCAGGAGTTCATGGCTTCCATGACAGCCATGGGCTTGACCCAAGTAATTCGGGGCCCAACCCATTCGGCGGGGCACATGCTTGATCTCGTATTTCTCTCGGAGCAGTGGATTTGTGATCTTGGTCTGAGGGGTAACGACATCATACCCCTGTCGTGGTCAGACCACTGCCTACTAAGGCTCGACTTCCGGAGACCAAACCCCCACTGTAGGGAGGAGGAACCGACCAGGTGGTTCCGCCCCAGGCGACTTATGGAACCGTTAAGGTTCCAGACGGAGCTTGGGGTTATTCCTGACACTTTCGCCCACAGTCCGGTAGAGACTCTGGTTGCTGCTTGGCACTCGGCAGCATCGGAGGCCCTCGACCGGATTGCGCCACTACGGCCCCTCCGAGGCGGCGGATCCCGGAGACCTCCTTGGTTCACCGAGGAACTCCGGGAGATGAAGCGCCGAAGGAGACGCCTAAAGCACCGTTGGAGGTCCGATAAGTCCGAATCGAGCCGAGCAATGGTAACCATCTGCACCAAGGAATACACCAGGGCACTTAGGGCAGCTAAAAGATCCCACATAGCCACCTTGGTTGCCTCCGCTGAGTCCCGCCCAGCCGCCTTGTTTAGGATAACCCGCTCCCTATTGAATAAAAGGGAAGCGGGGGAACCCTTGCAGGGCAGAGCTGAGGATTATGCCCAATTCTTAGCGGACAAAATTGCTCGGTTTCGGTCGGACTTGGACTCCACCCCCGCAGTTCCAGCCGAGGCACAGGAGGATCAGGTAGAACATCTCTGGGTTGAGTTTCAGGATGTTACCCCCGGGGATGTGGACAAGGCCATGAGGGCTGTAAGTGCCTCCACCTGTGTACTGGATCCGTGTCCCTCATGGCTGGTTACTAACAGCAGTGAGGTGACACGAGGCTGGATCCAGGCGGTTGTTACCGCCTCTCTTCGGGAGGGGAACTTCCCCGCCTCACTGAAAGCGGCGGTGGTGAGACCCCTCCTAAAGAAACCATCTCTGGATCCAGCTGTCCTTAACAACTATCGCCCAGTCTCCAACCTTCCCTTCCTTGGGAAGGTTGTTGAGAAGGTGGTGGCTTTCCAGCTCCAGCGGTCCTTGGAGGAAGCAAACTATCTAGACCCCTTCCAGTCAGGCTTCAGACCCGGTTACAGCACTGAAACCGCTTTGGTCGCATTGACCGATGATCTCTGGAGAGCCAGAGATGGAGGACATTCCTCCATCCTGGTCCTCCTAGACCTCTCAGCGGCTTTCGATACCATCGACCATGGTATCCTTCTGCGACGACTGCGGGAGGTGGGAGTGGGAGGCACCGTGTTGCGGTGGTTCTCTTCCTACCTCTCGGACAGGTCGCAGTCGGTGTTAGTGGGGGGGCAGAGATCGTCCCCTAGGCCCCTAACATATGGGGTGCCTCAGGGCTCGGTCTTATCCCCCCTACTATTTAACATCTACATGAAACCGCTGGGAGAGATCATCCGCAGGCACGGGATCAGATACCATCAATATGCGGACGATACTCAACTGTATCTGTCCGCCCCGTGCCAACTCAATGAAGCGGCAGACGTGATGAACCGAGGCCTTGAAGCCGTTATGGACTGGATGAGGGTTAACAAGCTTGTACTCAACCCAGAAAAGACCGAGTGGCTGTTGTGCTTCCCTCCCAAAGATTCGATCAATATTCCATCTATCAGGCTGGGGGGTCAAATTCTATACCCCTCAGAGAGGGTTCGCAACTTGGGAGTCCTCCTGGACCCACAGCTGTCGTTTGACCACCACTTGACGGCTGTGACCAGGGGGGCATTCGCCCAGGTTCGCCTGGTGCGCCAGTTGCGACCCTACCTGAATCGGGAGGCTCTCACAACAGTCACCCGGGCCCTTGTGACCTCTAGGCTGGAATACTGCAATGTGCTCTACATGGGGCTGCCCTTGAAGAGCATCCGGCGACTTCAGCTAGTACAGAACGCAGTCGCGCGAGCGATTGTGGGTACACCTCGGTTCACCCACATAACACCTATCCTCCGCGAGCTGCGCTGGCTACCTGTCGATCTCCGGATGCGCTTCAAGGTGCTATTAGTCACCCATAAAGCCCTACATGGTAGTGGATCTGGATACTTGAGAGACCGCCTTCTGCCAATTACCTCCCTGCGACCAATAAGATCCCATAGATTAGGCCTCCTCCGTATTCCATCGGCCAGCCAGTGCCGGCTGGCAACTACAAGGAGGAGGGCCTTCTCAGTAGTAGCCCCGACCCTTTGGAACGAGCTCCCCGTGGAGATTCGTACCCTCTCCACCGTCCAGGCCTTCCGCATAGCCCTTAAGAACTGGCTAGCCCGTCAGGCCTGGGGACAAGGATAGCTGCCCCTCCCGAATGATGAATGTATGTTGCTGACTATTTTATTATATGTCTCTTTGTCAATGTTTGTCTTCCCCTCCCCTGATTTTATATGAGCCGCCCTGAGTCCCCTCAGGGAAAAGGGCGGCCTACAAATATTAATAAAATCTCTAAAAAAAAAAAAATCTCTAAAAGTTGCTGTTGCAAAATTTAGCTACTGTAATAGCAGAGACAAATGGTTAATAGATAGTGGGGCCAATCCAGAGGTGGGTTCCTACCGGTTTGCACCAGTTCAGTAGAACTGGTTCGTCAAATCTACCAAACCTATTAGAAGAGGTTCCACTAGAGGACCCGGAAAGCAGGCCACACCTACAGAAGAAGTTCCAAAAATTTTTGAAACCCACCACTGGGCCAATCAAACAATTGTTAATAATTCAAAACTGTTTTTCGGAATGTGTCCAGCTGGAGGAGATGCAGTAGCTTTGGCAAATGGCCAGAAGGCTAAAGTCATGGGAAAAGGCAATGTGCTGATTCCATGTTTGGAGGAAAAGTTTAGAAACATATTATGTGTGCCTGAAATGGAGCATAATTTAGATTTGGGTGAAGCCAGGTTGACTGCCAATTATTTAATCAAATGGGCCCATTTTTTTTAAAAAAAGGGAATGAATAGCCCTTATGAGGCTTATAGAGTGCTCCTGGGTGGGGGGCAATAACAAGCAAAAACGGTCCATTTTTTGCAAAACGGGGTGGTTTTTTTTCCAAAGAAGGGGCATTGATAACCTTTAGGAAGCTTACAGAGTGCTCCTGGGGCCTGGGGGGACAAAACTGAGCAAAAATCAGCCCATTTCTTTGCTCATTTCTGCCCTCTAAAGCCGCCAGATTCTGGGGCCCAGAATCTCTCAGGAAGCCTCCTACAAGATAGGCATGGCCATCATGGTGAAGAGGATGGGGTTTTGGGAGGCAAAAATGGTGTATTCAGTGTATAAGATGCACCCAGATTTTCAGCCTTTTTTTTTTTAGGGAAAAAGAAGTGTCTTATACTCTGAAAAATATGGTATATATTCATACACACACTCACACAAAGAGGGAAAGAGAGAGAGAAACATAATGAACTCCCCACTGAAATTATTCCAATGGTGATAATATTCTCCAGTCATCAAAACCGTAAACAAATGACATTAGAAAAAAGAAAATATAAAAAAGGACTGCCCATGGGCACTGGGGAGTAGAAGGCAAGAACACACGTCTTGTGATTTCAACTGCCCCAAATTAAGTTGTGTTGCTGGAACTCTACATGGCCATTGAGACCTTTTTCAGTATTATCACTACATGCACTACATGCATATCAGATCTAAGAGTCAGGCTTCAGCCTTCATCTTGACAGCAATATTGAGGCTGTTGTATGCAGAGTAACATGGGAAGCTGCTGGAGGAAGGTCCATACTTACAGAGCATTTAATGTGCAGAATGCTCTTCATTCTCCTATTTCCACTCTTCAGAGTGGAGTCTCTGCCGTGTCACCCAGGAGAAGCCATACCTGTTCCAAATGAATGGTACCAGCAAGGGGACTTTGTCATCGGTGGGATGGTATCCATGGCTAACTACCAATTCAATGAAGTTTCATTTGAGCAGCATCCATCTCAGGAGTATTTTGGACATCCAGAGTAAGCTATTCTTAACATTCAACCTTTGTGTTATCTCTATGTAGGAATTTGCAATGAATAAAGAGAAAAATAGATTATTTTATTTCACAATGAGAACATTCTGTTATATGTTTTCAGGGATATTAGCTACAGTTTGATTCAATCTGCAACAATGGAAATCACAAGTTCAGTGCAGGAGAGTTAAGAATAGAGTTGAATTGGTCATTCTCCAATTGTGCATGCATATGGGGTAAAGCATCTCTCTGAGGTTCCAGGAAAAATAATCAGGAAATATTTAATGATATGTGTAAATTTTTCCCGTTTTCAGCGTGCTAACAAAATTTTACCAACATGTCCTTTCCTTGGTCTTTGCTGTGAAGTAGATTAATGAGAATCCAGGAAATCTTGTCCAATGTCACTCTTGGCTTCTACATTCATGATAGCTACTACAATGCCATCATGACCTATCGGACCACGATGGATCTGCTCTTCAGATCAGATCAGAGATTAGTCCCCAACTATAAATGTGACACCAGGAGAAATCTCATCTCTATCATAGGAGGTCTCAGCTTTGGAACTTCCTCCTATATCACAGATCTCGTGAAGTTTTACAAGATTCAACAGGTAGGATTTTTGGAAACAAAGGCATTAAAATTCCCTCCTCCTTTCTTTTTTTCCAAACTGGGTCTCCTAAAAAATGGTTATCGTACAGCCACACACCTCAACAATCTGACTAAATTTGTTGGAAAATATGAAGAAAAAAGATGCTGATATATTCCCATAATATGTGTTTCTTTTAGCTCACATATGGATCATTTAGCCCACAAGATGCTTATAGCACAGAGGTTCCCTTCTATTACTCCATGGTCCCAAATGAGTCTTCACAGTACATTGGGATAATCCGACTGCTTCAACATTTTGGGTGGATTTGGGTCGGGCTCTTTGCTATTGATAACCCTGAAGGAGAACATTTTCTGCAGATCATGGAGTCCCTTTTTTTTCAGCATGGCATCTGCTCTGCTTATATGGAAAGAGTTCCATTATTAACCTACTGGGATAAAATTTTTGAGATGGTTAACAAAGGGCGCAATATTTACTATCACATAATTGATGAGAAGATCAACACCTTTGTCCTGTGTGGAGAATCTTTGACCATTGCATGGTTAACAAATATAATTTTTTTGCTTGATCCTGGAGACGAGCAGAGTTCCTTGGGAAAGGTGTGGATCATGACTGCCCAGATGGATTATTTATTAACAGGAATGAATAAAAAATGTGATCGGCAGTTCTTTGATGGTTCCATTTGCTTTACAATTCACTCCAAAGAAATTCCAGGGTTCCAGGAATTCTTGAAGTTCATAAAACCTCCTTGGATTCCAGGAGATGGTTTTTTCCCACTTTTCTGGGAACAAGTCTTTGATTGTTCATTGACCGAAGTGGACAATCACATATGCACTGGAGAGGAGAAGCTATGGGACATTCCTGGGGCTCTTTTTGAGGTGGAGATGTCTGGGCACAGCTATAGTGTCTATAATGCTGTCTACATATTGGCTCAAGCTTTACACGCTCTCTTCTCACGTCGATCTAATCACAGGCATTTCTTGAGGCATAAATCATCAGAATATGAAGAATCACAGCCATGGCAGGTGATTAGTGTGCTGCAAGTATTTTGTATGAAACAATAGCAAAGTACAAAGTTGTGGTATGTAGTTCTGACAGGGAAGTGCAACTACAGCACTAAAAATTGGATTTGAATATTTTTTTTTTCTATTGATGATATTTATTTGCAAACCTCTATTTCCATGCCTGTAATTCTTCTAAATGGCAAATGTAAAAGTGAGCTGATATGATGGACTAAAGTGAAGTGGCTATTTTCTTGGAAGAAGGGAGCACATTTCAGAAATTGTTTGCAGGGGAGAGAAGAGGCAGCACAGTCTCAAACTTCAGAGAAGACAGAGGAAGAGGAGACAGTGGGAAAGAGTTAGAGGGGAGAGAGGAAGAGAGTTAGAATAGCCACTGTCTACAATCTCTCAGGGTATTTCCATTAGGATGTGAATAGTAAGGATTAAATATAGGAAGATTTTGCCTACGATGTGCAAGCAAATTAAAAACTTGATTTTTGGTACAATTTTTGTATGTCATTTTTGGGCTTAATCTTCACAGTGATATGTTTTTCATTTTATTTCCTGAGCTTATGATGCACAAGCAAATAGGGGGAAAGCAAAAAAAATGGATTTGAACAATTGTCTATTGATAATTTGCATAATTTCATTTCCATCACTGTAATATGTTTTATGACTTGACGATCTTCAGGAAATTTTCAGATGAAAGGAGTAAGGCTTAACTTACTAAGGCTTGGTTGGTCAACTACCAACCAAATCCTGGTTTCCAAATTCCAAATAATTTTAATTTTTACTGAAAATAATTGAGAAACGCTGCTTAGCTGAGCCAATTATCCAATTATCAGTACTTATGTCCTTAGCAGCCGTATAACTGTGAAAATGTTACGCAATGAAAAGTGGGTGGGATATCTGAAATATCTGATCTTGTTATCCCAGTATGCACAAGATTACAAACAGGTTCTCAAAAGGCTGGAGATACGGTCTTTGCATGTTTGCAGAGTTTCTCCCTCAAATGTATAGTGCAACTATGACAAAATTGTCATAGAATTCTTTATCGGCCAAGTGTGATTGGACACCCAAGGAATTTGTCTTTGGTGCATATGCTCTCACTGTATATAAAAATGCTAGATACATTCATCAAGACTCATCAGGTAAAACATTTAATGATGGTCATAGGCTACAAATAAGCAATCAGGAAACTATCAATATAAATTGTAAGGACACAAGCAACAAAGTTACAGTCCTGTGTTTTATTTACCTGTTTTATCATTCCCAATTATATAGCTCCACCTATTTCTTAGAGGCATGAAATTCAACAATTCTCTTGGACACATCTTGACCTTTTATGATCAAAAGAAGATGGAAGGTGGATTTGATATTGTAAACAGAATTATCTCTCCCAATTCCACTTTCCAGAAATACAAGATTGGAAATGTTGATCCTGATGCTGTAAAAGGACAGGAATTAGTCATTAATGAGGACATGATTATTTGGCACAGAACACTTAACCAGGTACTGTAGGGTTTCAAGAAGAGTTTTTATGAACATTCTCTTATGGATTCATTTGGTATGGAAATGTACTTTTCTCCTTTCAGGCAAACCACGAGGAAGACCCAAATTTGTAAAAATGTCATTCTAATGTGACAAACTAACTTCAGTAATATTGAGCACATTATTAGAGTCCCCCCCAAACAGTAAACTTAAAATGTGTCAGAAAATAAATGCATTTAAATGACTATATTTCCTTGGTTGAATGAAACTTAGATGTGATTTAAAGCAAATTTGCTGCCACAAAGAAGAGGGAGTCAAGATATTACCCAAGGCACCTGGGGATAGAACAAGAAGCAATGGGTGGAAACTAATGGAGTTAGTTCCTCCAATGGGTGGAGCCGAGGTGGTGCAGTGGTTAAATTCAGCACTGCAGGCTACTTCAGCTGACTGCAGTTCTGCAGTTCGGCTGTTCAAATCTCACCGGCTCAAGGTTGACTCAGCCTTCCATCCTTTTGAGGTGGGTAAAATGAGGACCCGGATTGTTGGGGGCAATATGCTGACTCTGTAAACTGCTTAGAGGAGGCTGAAAGCCCTATGAAGCAGTATATAAGTCTAACTGCTATTGCTATTGCTAATCAAGGAGAGAAGCAACTTAGAACTGAGGAGGAATTTCATGACAGTTAGAACAATTAATCAGTGGAACAACTTGCCTCCAGAAGTTGTAAATGTTCCAACACTGGAAGTTTTTTAAGAAGATGTTGGATAGTCATTTTTCTCTGAAGTGGTGTAGGGTTTCCTGCTTAAGTAGGGGGTTGGATTAGAAGACCTCCAAGGTCCCTTCCAACTCTTTTATTCTATTCCATTCTAAATTTGATTGACTCAATCTGTATGAGCAAATGGATGAATTGAAATAATGAAACATCACATATGGATTTATTAGATTGGTATATTTACTTTTATTTTCCTGGGCAACCCTAGAAAAAAACAGATTAAGAAATGTTTTTTTCTCTTTAATTATTAAAAGATAACAATACCTGGTATTGTGCACTATATTTAATAGTCTTCCCTCCTATATTGCAATGTAAATGAGAAAGAAAAAAATGCTTTTAAGGGACTATGTTTCCCTGGTTGAGTGAAGCTTTATCAAATCTGTGTGTTCAAACCAGGGGTGAAATTCAGCAGGTTCTGACGAATTCTGAAGAACTGATAGTTGAAATTTTGTGTAGTTCAGAGAACTGGCAAATACCACCTCTGACTGGCCCCACCCCATCTATTCTCTGCCTCAAGTGTCCCAGTTGATTGGGAGGAAATGGGGATTTTGCAGGAATCTTCCCCTGGAGTGGGGAGGAAATGGAGATTTTACAGTATCCTTCTCCTAGCATGCCCACCAAGCCATGTCAACCCAACCCAAACCTGTGATGGATTGACTCAAAACTTCTGGTCAAATTGATATCTTGAATTAATAAATTATATGTTGAAATTCTCATATGGATTTAATTAAACAAAAACTGGAAATCCAGATCAATTGTGCTCACAAAATAAAATAAGAGGGCAAATTGAATTGTACTTCATTGCTTTTGATATAAATCATCAAGTCCAATCAATTTCTTCTTTTACAACCTTTAGATGGAACTTTTCTTTTTAATGGAACAGCATATTTTATCTTCAATGTAACAACTATTTTTTTTAAAAAAACAATAAATTTTCATATTCTAATATTTTAATATTGATAACTAGGTGCTTCCTATTTCTCTATGTAATGAACATTGTCACGGTGGATATCAGAAAAGGAAGAAGGAAGGAAAAAAATTCTGCTGTTATGATTGTGTTCCCTGCCCAGAGTGGAAAATCTCCAAAGAGATGGGTAAGGTTACAAATCATTTAATTTTATTGTTATACTGTCTATTGTGGGGAACCCTTTCAATTTATTAAATTGTCGGATTGTGCATGGATGAGAGTTTCCTTGGAAGCTGAATGGGACAATGAAATCAAATTCATCAATACGTGAAAAATTATAGGCCCCAACAACGGAATTATAAGTGATGATGACGACCACGCAAGAATGTCTTAAATAATAAATAAATAAATAAATAAATAAATAAATAAATAAATAAATAAATAAATAAATAAATAAATAAATCTTGGAATGGCTTCAGCTTTATAACCAAGCAACCATCATAGTGGAGATTCAGAAACATTGGCAATGTAGAGAATGTATAGATGAATAGACAAAAATAATTATTTCAGAGATATTTTTTTAAGATTAAAAATGAGAAATAACAAAAAAGTGATTCTACTATTTAAAAATTACATATAATACAGTGACTGGGAAGGAAGGAAGGAAGGAAGGAAGGAAGGAAGGAAGGAAGGAAGGAAGGAAGGAAGGAAGGAAGGAAAATTTTCAGAAGTGATGTCTTGCTATTTAAATTGAAACATTTGGTATTGCTATGAAAAACCTCCAGAGTGCACCAACTAAATAAGGACATTCTTGAAATACCATAATGAAAACAATTTATGAAATTTATGGAAGTGAATATTTATTTCTTAAGAAAAGTTGACAAACTAATGAAATATGTATCTCGTAACAATGAGAATCCTATAGACATAATGAGAAATATGATTAAATCACTCGCTACTTTAAAACTTAAACCTTTTTCATTTCCATCAAGTCACTACCTATCTACCTACTTACCTATTTAACTACTTCTGCACAACTTTGTTTCATTGAAAAACACTTATTCATATTTTCCCGAAAGTGTGTAGCTCTCTTGGATGTGTGTTATGTAAATATGTATTTTATATGTGATTCTGATTGATTCCAATATTCTCCTTATGGGGGTAAACACAAGCAATGAAATGTTAAAAGAAACCAAGAAAGCCAAAATAACAATATTAAATAAAAAGGGATATATACTTCTCTTACAGAAACAGATAATCCTACTTTCATTATAGTTTTCACTTGAAATACGAAATAACTCTTCGTTTTACAATTTCACCTTTGATACATTATCTTTCATTTTCACTTTGAATTTGTTGAATATTTATTGTATTCAACTTTATTTATTGTATTTATTTAGTCATATGTGTGTATATGTATACATATACACATATACATACACACACACACACACACACACACAGACAGACGGACAATATATTTATAAATAGAAAGATAGATAGATAGATAGATAGATAGATAGAGAGAGAGATAGAGAGAGAGAGAGAGAGAGAGAGAGAGAGATAGAGATAGAGATAGAGATAGAGATAGATATAGATATAGATATAGATATAGATAGAGGTAGGTAGGTAGATAGATAGATAGATAGATAGATAGATAGATAGATAGATAGATAGATAGATATAGAGATAGAGATAGAGATAGAGATAGAGATAGAGATAGAGATAGAGATAGATAGATAGATAGATAGATAGATAGATAGATAGATAGATAGATAGATAGATACACACGCACGCACACACACAATGTATTTATAAAACATCTAAATCTCAAATGAGGTCAATATGATTCAATATTCAATAAGTCAATATGGTTTTTAATTTGAAAATGATCCCTTTAGATGTTCATAAATCTTCATTAGAGCATTCCTTTATCAAAAGAAAGCAGACGAAGACAACACGAATGTTCATGTTATTTACTGATTTTTTTATGCATAATCAAAATAATATTTGACAATACCTAAATACAAAAATATACATATACACAGGGAGTATTATCACTTTGTAGGTCTTATGTTTGATACAAAGGCATAAACATCAGGATGTTGATAAATATGAAAATTAATAATGATCATTCTATTGAATCTGTGTTGATTTTTTTTCTCTTTAGATGCTGTTGCTTGCTTTCAATGTCCTGGTGATCAATATGCAAACCGTAAGAAGGATGGATGCATCATGAAAACAATTAGCTTCTTGTCTTATGAAGAACCTTTAGGACTCATTTTAACCACTGTTGCCACTTTATTTTTCCTTACTACAACATGGATGTTGGGAATATTTATTAAGCACAAAGACAGCCCTATTGTGAAAGCCAACAACCAAGATCTCACCTACACTCTCCTCATCTCCCTTCTGCTTTGCTTCTTCTGCTCTTTGCTCTTCATTGGACAACCTGGAAGAGTCACCTGTCTCCTCAGACAGTCTGCATTTGGACTCACCTTCTCATTGTCTATCTCTTGTGTGTTGGCCAAAACCATCCTTGTTTCTCTTGCCTTCAAGGCCACCAAGCCAGGATCTCGGTTGAGGAAATGGGTGGGGAAAAAACTAGCTGTTTCTATTGTCCTTCTCTGCTCTCTATTCCAAGCAAGCATCTGTATTGTTTGGTTATCCACCTCTCCCCCATTCCCAGAATTAGATGTGCACTCAATCACTGAAAAAATGGTTCTACAATGTAATGAGGGGTCAGTTGGTATGTTTTACTGTGTCCTGAGCTATATGGCCCTCCTTTCATTTGCCAGCTTCCTTGTAGCGTTCCAAGCTCGTAAACTGCCTGACACCTTTAATGAAGCCAAGTTCATTACCTTCAGCATGTTGGCTTTCTGCAGTGTGTGGGTCTCCTTTGTGCCAACCTACCTGAGCACCAGAGGAAAAGCCATGGTGGCTGTGGAGATCTTTTCTATTTTGTGCTCTAGTGCAGTGCTTCTAGGATGTATCTTCTTCCCCAAGTGTTATATTATTGTATTTAGGCCTGGTTTAAATAACAGAGAACAATTGATAAGAAGAATTGTTTGAATACCTTTTGCCTTTTTCTGACTATGTTTTAAAGTTGAGAGGATATATATACAGTACATCCCATGTTTTCCACTAAGCCAGGTAACCAGAGGAGGAAATGGCTAGGAAACAGACTGGCAGGATCCATCATTGTCTTCTGCTCCTGTATTCAAGCTGTTATCTGTATGGTATGGTTGATCATATCTCCTCCCTTCCCTGAATGGGACATGCATTCACAGGCTCAAGAGATCATTGTTCAATGTAATGAAGGCTCAGATGCCATGTTTTACATTATCCTGGGCTACTTGTGGCTCCTGGCCACCAGCAGTTTCACTGTGGCTTTCTTTGCCAGAAAACTGCCTGATACTTTTAACGAAGCCAAGCTGATTACCTTCAGCATGCTTGTGTTTTGTAGCATTTGGGTGTCCTTCATCCCAGCCTATATGAGCACCAAAAATTGCGCATGTGCGAGGGAAGATGGCTGCCTGAGCTCACCGCTCAGGTTGGAAGACAGAGAAAATACCCGGTCTGTGCTTTTACCGACCGTTGGACCTCTCAAACGGAAGGTTTTGGGAGAGAGGAATCCAGAGCGTCTGGAGGGCTGCCTGCTGGAAAGACATTCTTGGGCGTCCTGGGACGAGCCTCGGTGGTGTTGGACAGCGTGGGACAGCCTTCGGGCGGCGTTCCCCCCCCCCCGCGGATGGTGGCTTTTCAGCTGGCAGGCAGCGTTTCTTACTGGTGTGGACCGAGAGAGGCAGAGAGAGGCAGCCGATAGGCAACGTTTCTAGCTGGCGTGGTGCGAGAAAGGCAGAGACATTCTTGGACGAGCCTCGGCGGTGTTGGACAGCGTGGGACGGCCTTCGGGCGGCGTTCCCCCCCCCTCGCGGATGGTGGTTTCTCAGCCAACAGGCAGCGTTTCTATCGGGGAGAGCGGCGTTTTCATCTGGAGGGAGGCTGAAGGAGCCTGCTCCAGTGGCCTGATAATTTCTGGCGAGCGGCTGCTGGGCACCCCCCCCCGCCCTCCCCTGCCGCCCCCCCCCTCGCCACATGAACAATAGACAGTAACGACGCCTTCTTAACGAGGCCAACCTACAATCTTGGCCTGAGGGAGCTTTGGCCCTCTCTAATTGCTGGCTAAGAGAGCCTCGCCCTCCCCCCCCCACTGCTGGGTGATGTTTCTTTCTTTTTCGGCTTTTGGCATTTCAGCTGCTCCTTGTGAGGGATTTGAGATTCACGCCGGGCTAGCCATCACCCCATGGAGAAGGTGGTCAGCCAGGAACAGTACTGGGAGAGAATGGGAGGCTGTTTACATCTGCTGCCATTCCAGCTCGGCTGGGCACCCCCTCCTCCCGCGCCCTTCGGCTTGGCCCCTCCTTTCGGTGAATTCTCTCCCCCACCTGGCTGCTGCTGCTGCAGGGCCTTCCACAGGGCCTTCTGCTGTTTGACATCTGACTCTTTTTTGAGCGCGGCTTCTGGACTGCATTTCCATCTGGCACGGCCACTGCTACCTGATACCACCCTGGACTTCTGGCCTCAGAGAGCGCCACCACTAGATGAGTGGGGGTACTCGCAGTATGCAAGAAAGCCCCCTGCTTCCTTCCACTACTCTGGACTTTCTGGATTTTCCCAGAATCTGTCTGTTGCAGAGCCATCTGCTGAGAACTATTTGGCTCTCCCTGAACTCGCACTTTAACAATTCTGCGCAATTTTTATTCTTCTTATTTCCTTCTTTTCTTCCTCCCTTTTCCTCCTATCTTTAGTATGTTGAGTGTATGGGATTGTATGTAAGTGTGTGAGTGACCCACTTTTATTGTTATTACTGTTATATTTGTGTATTTTAATAATTACGTGGGGACTGGTTGTGTGAGTGTCTGAGTATGCTTGACTCGGAGGACCTGCTAGGGAAGGCGGGGGTACCGGGGTGGTTGGGGGGGCCACGGCCATGGGAGTGGGTCGGAGCATTGCGGTCGTGACAGGGAGAGGCAGATACAGCGGGGACCTTAGGGCTAGCCATTACCGGGGAAGGAGGGTTCGCTACATTACAGAGATCCCTCCTTCCGGCCCTTTGAGTCCCACTCCAAGACCAGATGGCGCGAGTAGCCAGGACCCTGGTCTCAGGCTGCTGTTGCTAAATGCCAGGTCTGTTATTCACAAGGCTCCCCTCGTCCGGGACTTAATTGTTGACGAGAGGGCAGACCTGGCATGTATTACTGAAACCTGGCTGGGCACAGAAGGAGGAGTCCCCCTTGTAGAGATGTGCCCAGAGGGATTTCAGGTGCTTCATCAGCCGAGAGCCCAGGGAAGGGGTGGCGGTGTGGCTATTGTTATCCGGGAGTCTCTGTTACCTCGTAGGGTCCCTGCTCCGGAGCTTGTCGGGTGTGAGTCCCTGCTGATAAAGTTGGACCTCAGGGGTCAAGTGGGTTTGCTGCTAACGTACCTGCCTCCCAACTGCGTTGCAGCATCCCTCCCCTCGCTCCTCGAGTCAGTAGCCGAGCTGGCAGTTGAGCTCCCCAGGCTTATAGTTCTGGGGGACTTTAACTTGCCATCGCTCGGTGAACGCTCTGATGGGGCGCAGGAGTTCATGGCTTCCATGACAGCCATGGGCTTGACCCAGGTAATTCAGGGCCCAACCCATACAGCGGGTCACATGCTCGACCTCGTATTTCTCTCGGAGCAGTGGATGTGTGATCTTGGTCTGAGGGGTAATGAGATCATACCCCTGTCGTGGTCAGACCACTGCCTACTGAGGCTTGACTTCCGGAGGCCAAACCCCCACCGTAGGGAGGAGGAACCGACCAGGTGGTTCCGCCCCAGGCAACTCATGGACCCTTTGAGGTTCCAGACGGAGCTTGGGGTAATTCCTGACGCTCTCGCCCACAGTTCGGTGGAGGCTCTGGTTGCCGCCTGGTATTCGGCGGCATCGGGGTCTCTTGACCGGATTGCGCCACTACGGCCCCTCCGGGCCAGTGGATCCCGGAGACCTCCTTGGTTTACCGAGGAACTCCTGGAGAAGAAGCGCCGGAGGAGACGCCTAGAGCACCTGTGGAGGTCCGATAAGTCCGAGGCGAACCGAGCACTTCTGACCACCTGCACCAAAGACTACATCCGGGCATTAAGAGATGCCAAAAGAACGCATATCTCTGCCTTGGTTGCGTCCGCCGAGTCACGCCCAGCCGCCCTGTTTAGGATCACCCGTTCCCTCCTTAATAGGAGGGATCTGGGAGATCCCTTGCAGGGTAGGGCTGAGGACTATGCCCAGTTCTTGGCGGACAAAGTTGCTCGGTTTCGGTCAGACTTGGACTCCACCACAGTAGATCCAGCCGAGACACAGGGGGATTACTTGGCAAGCCATCTCTGGGTTGAGTTCCAGGATGTTGCCTCCGGATATGTGGACAAGGCCATTCGAGCTGTAAGTGCCTCCACCTGTATTTTGGACCCGTGTCCCTCCTGGCTGGTTGCCAACAGCAGGGAGGTGACACATGGCTGGATCCAGGCGGTCGTGACCGCCTCCCTTCGGGAGGGGCACTTCCCCGCCGCACTTAAAGCGGCGGTGGTGAGACCCCTCCTGAAGAAACCATCTTTGGATCCAGCCATTTTAAACAACTATCGTCCTGTCTCCAACCTCCCCTTTATTGGGAAGGTTGTTGAGAAGGTGGTGGCCTTTCAGCTTCAACGGGCCTTGGAGGAAGCTAGTTATCTTGACCCCTTCCAGTCCGGCTTCAGACCTGGTTACAGCACAGAAACCGCTTTGGTCACATTGACTGATGATCTCTGGAGGGCCAGAGATGGAGGCCATGCGTCCATCCTGGTTCTCCTTGACCTCTCAGCGGCTTTCGATACCATCGACCATGGTATCCTTGTGCGACAACTGCGGGAGGTGGGGGTGGGAGGCACTGTTTTGCAGTGGTTCTCCTCTTACCTCTCGGACAGGTCGCAGTCGGTGTTGGTCGGGGGGCAGAGATCATCCCTGAGGCCCCTAACATGTGGGGTGCTGCAGGGTTCTGTCTTATCCCCCCTACTTTTTAACATATACATGAAACCGCTGGGCGAGATCATTCGGAGGCACGGGATAAAATACCACCAATATGCGGATGATACACAATTGTATCTGTCCGCCCCGTGCCAACTCAATGAAGCGGTGGACGTGATGAGCCAGGGTCTTGAGGCCGTTAAGAACTGGATGAGCGCTGACTTCCTGTGGGAGGAGCCTGTCGCCGAGGAGCTCAACGGAGCCCCTCTTAGAGTTCTGGTTTGTATATCTAATTAAGATCAATAGATATCATCCCTTTCTGGCAGAAAGGGACAGGCAGAAGCTCAGGTGTTAGGATTTATTCGTAGTTCACAGCCCTTTTCCTTTTTTTTTGGGCTGCGAACAAAGAATGGATCCAGCGTAACTGAGCTCTTATCTCCAGCCAGTTCTTCGCAGCTGCCTTTTTGCAGCCCTAGACAGCCGACTCCCACACTCAGGACAATGATAAATTGTTTTTAAGATAATACGAGCGGGTCTCACTTCTGTGATGTGTTTTTTTTTTTAACTATCTAAACACCAGCCTTGTTCTTCCTTTGAACTTCTCTGCGCAATTGGGATACAAAATGGCGTTTTTACTGTGTTGGTGATTGATGACGTAATTAACTGGCTTTATTTCCCCGGAGACTGCTACTCATTAATGAGCAAAATCTACAAATAATTTATGGAGAACTGACTAGCTGAAGACACTGTTTATCTGTCTATTCTCAGATTTTATCTGTAATGTCTCCCAGGTCTAAACAGGCAAAAAAATCCTCCCCCCTCGTGCTTAAAGAACTTGTTACCAAATCGCTGCCTTTGTCTCCTACGCCATCTACTGGAGATTCTTTGACACAGGAGCTTCTCTTTCAAATAATTAATGACTTTAGAAAAGAAATTAAAGAATTTGTGTTGGATTTATGCGATAAAATACAGACCAAAATTGCCCAGATAAATGCGAAGATGTTTGAAGTCACGTCTACTTTAACAGATTATATTGAAGAAATGGAGACGAAATTGGAAACTTTGGAGGGGGCTAATTTTAATTTGACTTCTAATATCCAAGCATTACAACAAGAGATTACAGATACTCAAACACAACTTACAATGATAAATTATAACAGAAAGGCGTCTGCAATAAGAGTTAGAGGACTGCCCGAAAAGAAAGGAGAGAACTTGAAACAGACGTTTGTAGAAGCTTTCAGCCAAGCGGTGGGAGGTCCGAGACTCAATTTTGATTGGAATATTCGAAAAATCTATCGCCAGAATTCGCGTGTAGCAGAGCAACGACAGCTTCCAAGAGACATAATTATATACTTTTTCACAAGAGAATCCAGAAATGCGATTACTCAAAAATTTTACAATAACAGGCTCCGAATCGATGGCCATGATTTGTTTGTCTTTAAAGAGATCCCGCTCCAGATGCTGCAAGCAAGGAGAGGTTATACTTTTTTAACCCAAGAACTTAGAAATCGTCAAATAAAGTATAAATGGGAAGCTCCAGTTGGAATCACAGTTACATTTGAAAATCAAAGATTTCGTATTAATTCTGTTTCGGAAGCTCGGGACTTTTATTATAAAACTCTGAAGGCGGGGCTTCTTGACTCACTTGGAAACGCGGAAGGACAAGGTGAAGGAAAGATAAGCAGCAAGTTACTTGGTTACAAGAAGGAGGGAGTTGTTCTCCCCCTACTGGAGAGGCAGAAGAGCGGAAACTGAGGATTCAGTCATATTTTCAAAGCAGCGGGACACGTGGTTATAAGGCAGAGGGTTGCCTTTTCTTTCCGGAAGGGCAGAAGAGTAAAGAATATAGACCCAGCGACGTCTTTAAAATACTTTCTAAGCTTTTGGACTGATTAAAACTCTAGGATTTCTGTTTGGTATGAAATGGTAAAGCTGTGTACTGATGAGGAATGGAAAGAAGCATTGCTTATTCTAGACAGATATTATACGGGACTTTTACAAGACTTATTTGAATTTCAATCCAAACTGCGCATGAAGTGTTTTCTGTGAGGAAAGCGGGGACTAAGATTTATTTGAATTGCGGTTTGGGATGAATGGAGTTGGGAAGAGTGGGGCAGAAAGGAAGGTGGAGCGGGATATTGATGAAGGGATCTTGGGATTGAACGAACTGGTATGGATTTTGGGCACACATTTTACGAATTTACATGTTTGAAGTATAACATAAAAAGCTCAGGATTTTAAAGTGAAGAGCGAGATCCTAATCTTATGCAATTTGGGCTTGGGAAGAATGGAGACGTGAAACGAAGGATAGGAAGATGAGTAGAGAAAGTATGAAGATAAATTGATTTTTGTATAAACTAATATTTGAATATAAGGTTAAGAAAGGTTATCTGGAGAGTCTACAGGAAGATGGGGGTAAATATCAAAGAAGTAAGGGACGAGGACAAAATATAAATGGAATGATTCACACTGTTTAAATTTTAAGAATGATGGGAGGCTGAGCATAATGCAAAAGATTTTTCAATTTTTTTATTTACTTTTTTGTTTTTGTTTTTTTTCTTTTTCGGAGTGTTCTTTTTATTTCATTTTCATTATTATTGTTAATAAGATATTTTGAAGGTGAATGGTACTGAACTGTGCCGGGTGTGTGACCTGGGAAGTCGGAGGGGGCTAGGGAGGGGGGTTCATTGGGGGTGGGTGGGTGGGTGGAGATATAGTTTCAATATATAGAATAAGAAGAATACACTTGTATACTGTTGTTCCTTATCTTTTCTTTTTATTTTTCTCTTTTTTTTTCTTATTGCTTTTTTCCTTTCTTTTTTCTTTTTGGCGTAAGGAATAGAGAAATACACCATAGTGAGAAGTGGAGGAAAGGAAGAGGGAGAAGTAAGGAGGGAGGAAGAGGGGAATGTAAGGAGGATGAGAGGGGAGGGAGGGTGAGGAAGGCGAGAAGGGAAGATAGGAGGGGAAAGGGAAGTAGGAGGGGTGATCGTTGGAGGGAGAAAGGAAAGTTGGAGGGGGAGAAGAAGGGGTGTATGAAAGCGATAGGTTGGGTTTATGAGTTGTGTTTAGGTTGGGTTTTTTTTTCTTACTATTATATTATTATTATTGCAAATATCCCGTATATAAGTGAATGTATAAAACTGAAAATGAAAATGAATAAAACATTTAAAATTAAAAAAAAAAAAAAAAAAAAAAAGAACTGGATGAGCGCTAACAAACTGGTACTCAACCCGGACAAGACCGAGTGGCTGTTGTGCTTCCCTCCCAATAATTTGGCTGACATTCCAACACTCAGGCTGGGGGGTCAAATTTTATGCCCCTCAGACAGGGTCCGTAACTTAGGAGTCCTCCTGGATTCACAGCTGACTTTCGACCATCAGCTGTCGGCTGTGACCAGGGGGGCATTTGCCCAGGTTCGCCTGGTCCGCCAGTTATGGCCCTACCTGAACCGGGAGGCTCTCGCAACAGTCACTCGAGCCCTTGTGATCTCTAGGCTGGAATACTGCAATGGGCTCTACATGGGGTTGCCCTTGAAGAGCATCCGGCGACTGCAGTTAGTCCAGAATGCAGCCGCGCGAGTGATAGTGGGCGCACCGCGGTTTGCCCACATTACACCCATCCTCCGCGAGCTGCACTGGCTACCTGTCGGTCTCCGGGTGCGCTTCAGGGTATTGATGACTACCTTTAAAGCACTCCATGGTAGTGGATCTGGATATTTGAGAGACCGCCTTCTGCCGATCACCTCCCTCTGACCGATTAGATCGCACAGGCTGGGCCTCCTCCGAATTCCATCCGCCAGTCAGTGCCGACTGGCGACTACGCGGAGGAGAGCCTTTTCTGTTGCAGCTCCGACCCTGTGGAACGAGCTCCCCGTTGAGATTCGTACCCTCACCACCATCCAGACCTTCCGCACAGCCCTCAAGACCTGGCTCTCCCAGCAGGCCTGGGGATAGGTTTCCAATTTACCCGCCCGAGTGCTGACTGTTGAATGCATGTTGTGGTTTACCATTTTATTTTGTTCACTATTGTTTGTCTCTTGGTTGCACCCCCTCCCCTTGTGATTGTAAGCCGCCCTGAGTCCCCTCAGGGAGAAGGGCGGCCTATAAATCTCAATAAAATGTAAAAAAAAAAAGGGGGGGAAATACATGGTGGCTGTGGAGGTCTTCTCCATCTTGGGCTCTACTGCAGGCCTCCTGGGCTGCATCTTCCTTCTGAAGTGCTTCATCATTCTCCTGAACCCACATCTCAACAGAAAACAGCATCTAACAAAAACAGGTTAATAATCAATAATGCTATAATTCAGCCTTTATCTGGTGACCAAAATCATCCATGTGAACAGTCCAAATATTCAAACTTGCAACCTTAATCATTTAATTCAATGCTATTTATTTTATTTTATTCATGTCTGTAAAATATATAATCAATCCCTAAAGGTTTATCTGAGCTGTCAAACAGCTAAATGGTTAGAAGATGGGGCTTCCGGGGTGGTTCCTTGCTGATGGCGGTAGCTTAATGAGCTGCCCCCAGGTTCCTGGCTGCGTTATCTGCCTAAATACCTGGTAGATAAACTCATTCTTCAGGCAAAGAAGATGAGAGAGAGATACAGCTGGCAAGAGCTTTTCTTTGAAGTTTGCAGCTTTTTTTTTTGCTGCGAACGGAAGGGGGGCCTACCGAAGGCTGAATCACACCTCCGAGCCAGGAACTTCTGCCGTAACCACTACGGCGCAAAGTAAGGAACCCCCACTTAGGACAATTTTTGATATATCTATTTGAGATTAATACAAGCAGAGTCCGTACCCGAGAACTTTATCTGTCCCCCTTTTTTTTTTTAAAGAAAGAGCTTTCTTCGTGCATCGGGTTTCTAAAAAAATAAGCTCCTAAAATGGCGGATGCCACATTCTTAACTGTCTGACAGAGAGAAAGATCAAAGAAACAGCCAGATACCATTCTCTGACTAATTAGTTTTGTTTCTCTGAAGACCTACCAAGATTTTTTTTTCTTATCAACTTTTAAAAGCTGTAAAAGCCTCCTTGTTAATATAGAGACATTCTAAACAGAGATGAATATGAACTGTTTCATTACAATGCTAATCTTTTGAAACTCGCTTTGTTACAATGCTCTTTTCTGAAACCTTTTGAAAAACCTCTAAGAACAAATAAAGGGGGGACTTAATACTTTCTTCTCTCGCAAGCTACACAACGGGCCAGCAGAGTTTGAATAATTGTTGAATAATTGTTTGAAGAAAAGAAATAATGGCATCAAAATCAAAGTCGGGGAGACGTCCTTTTAGGAATACACCTCACGCACTTGGCACAAAGTTGCAGCTTTCACCCTCTATGCCCCCTACTGGAGATTTGCTAACGAAAGAATTTTTTTTTTAGACTCTTAGAGAACTTAGAGAGGAGATAAAGAAACTTAATGCAGACTTATGTGATAAGCTTGATACTAGGATTGCCAAAATAAAGGACGATATGGTGGGACTTGTAACTGTATTGACAGAATATGTTGCTGGAATGGAAGATAAGCTAGAGGTTCTTGATGAAGCCAACACTAACTTGACATCCAAAATTGAAGTGATGTAACAAAAAGTTGAAAATGCAGAAAAACAAATTGTTATGATACACTACAAACAGATGGAGCTTGCATTAAGAGTCAGGGGGCTGCGTGAAAACAAACAGGAGAACTTGAAGCAGATTTTCTCAGAGGCCTTTAATCGTCTGGTGGGAAGACCGGGGATCAACTTTGACTGGCAGATCGAAAAAATTTATCGCATTAACTCTTGGGCGGCAAAACAGAGACAACTTCCTCGAGATGTAATTATATATTTTACTACAAGAGAGTCTAGAAACGTGATACTACAAGAGTCTTATAATACCAGGCTACAAATTGGTGGACAGGACTTGATTGTCTTGAAAGAAATACCACCCCAAATGCTAAGAGCCAGGAGAGATTATGCTTTTCTAGTGGAACAACTCAGAAACCGTCAGATACAGTATAGATGGGATGTGCCATTTGGTATTATAATTACATTTGATAAGCAAAAATATCGTCTCAACTCTGTATGGGAAGCCCGAGATTTCTATCACAAGACCCTGAAGGTGGGACACCCCGAATCATCTGGATTTGGAGAAAGACTACGAGAAGGACAAGATAAACAGCAAATCACACAACTACCAGACAGAAAGCACCATTTCCTCCTTCCGGAAGGGCAAGGGACCAGAGAACAAGGACCTAGCCGTACGACTACCAGACGAATGGGAAAACAAGGCAGATTGCAACAACCTCAATAATCATCGGCCATTGATCAAGGAGTTATGTCTGAACTCTTTACAGAAGAGAAAGAAAATATTTTACTATCTCAAACAGTTCAAGAACGATATAACTTGTCTGCAAGAAATTCATATTAAATTAACTGATCCAAAATATCTGTTCAACCTTGAACTTGGTCAATATTTTGTGACCTCTGCTACGCAAAAGAAAAATGGTATAGTTGTATACTTAAGAAAAGACATTAAGGCTGAGTGAACTGAAGCAGATCCCTTTGGAAGATATATCGCATTAGACCTAATTCTAGAAGGGAAAAAGACTTGATGGACAACTTTGAATTTTATACAAATCACTAATGATTTATCTTCTAGGGTGAAGAAGACAAAGATTGCGGCGAGGGTTCTCTTGGATCATAACCCAGTCTAGACGGAATCGGGAAGGGTAGTGCAGGCAAGAAGGTCTTGGAGGTCGAATGGGAGTTTATTTTGATATGAAAAGTATATTAATGATTGTAAAAAATTGCTATCTGAATACTTTCTTCCGAATATGAATAAGGGTATATTCAGGGAATTTGTAGGAGATGTAAGTAAAGCATATATGAGAGGAGGACTGATGAATACAAAAAAATATATATATAGACATAAACAAGGGCAAAAACAAAAAGAGTTGGAAGAGGATACCAAAATAAAAATTTGAAATGTATCCAAATTGTGTTATAGAGGAAGGGGGCATAAAGGGGACAAAACTAAGGGTTTAGAAACAGACAGATACTTAGATAAAGAGATAAGGCCCCTAGCTAGAGAAGAGTACAGGCAAAAGCTGAATTAACAAATAACTTCTGGGGAAATCCTGTAGGTAATCAAACAATTAAGATTAGGAACAATGTAAACTGCTTAAAGTTTGTGTAATGGTAAGAAGCTGAGTTCAACGCAGAGATTTTACTGACTTTTTTTCTTCTCTTTCTTTTCTCTTTTCCCCTTTTTTTTCTTTATTATTTTTTTCCCTAACTTTCTTGGTTTTAATACATCTTAGACTGTGTTTGATAAAAAGCTATACCATGTACGGGCTCTGGGAAGTTGGGAGGGGGGAAGGGAGGTGGGGTCATAGGGGGGAGGGGGGAGGGGGGAAATATAGTATGTGCCAGATTTTAAAGTAACATGATTGCACTTGTATACTGTTGCTTTTTTTAATTTTAGTATAAAAATAAGAAGCTGAATATATCGATAGATAGTAGAAATACACCGAAGGGAGGAGCAGAGGGAAAGAAGAGGGAGGGGTAGAGAGGGTGGGAGAGAGGATAGGAAGGAGGGTGAGATGGAAGGGAGGGGAGAAAGGAGTGATAGAGGGGGAGGGGAAGTAGGAGAGAGGAATGTTGGAGGGGAGAAAGGAAAGTTGGAGGGGGGAGAAAGAAAGGGTGTATGGAGGGTTGAAGTGGTATATTGATTTTGTATTTTGGGGAGTACAAGGATGGCTGTGTTTATTGCCCAATGTTATATGGCCCCAATCATGCACAGTATATATGTGACTGTATGAAATGAAAATGAAAAAATGAAAATAAAACATTTGAATGAAAAAAACAACAACAAGATGGTTAGCTATATAAAAGTTTCAAATTAAACAAAGAAACAAATAAAAATAAATAAATAGTACCAAAATTGCATTCAATTTTTTTAATACTAGAGAGAGAATAAGAGTGATTTGGGAAATGCATGTTTTTTGTTAACATGTAGGAAACTTTGGTTTCCAGGATGTCAAGTAGCTTTATTGAAAATTTTATTGATTGGCCCCATTTTCCATTGTTGATCTTATCAATTTGAGAAGTCCCACCTGGCTCTCCTGTTGTTGAAATGGGGGGGGGGGTTGGTCATCTGGAGATGGGATAACAATTGAACAGTATATATTAGGGTCCTATGTTAATATATATTAATTAGCTTGTTACCTTATCTGTTATATATGAGATCAAAGCTGTTGAGATTTGCTTAAGAATAGTACTGAAAATGCAATGAATTAACTTGCAAACATGAGAGTTTTTCAATGAGCAGAAGATTGACATTCAGCAGATCCACAGTATCTTTCAAAGTAAATTTATCTATTTCGTACCATTACAATCCCAAATTTGGTTTTTCCCTGCTTTACATAAGGGCCACTTTCTGTTCCTGAGACTGCTTTTACTAGTGGACAAATCTTAGTAAACACCGTGAGAAAACCAACAAAGCACTCATAGGCACAGACTCTCCTACAACAAGGGAATCATAATCTGAACAGGAAAAATAATTGGAAATTTTCTAGCAATTTAGCTTGATACATCTTCTCGTCTCTTGATATACAAATACACTCCAAGCTGACTTTTCTGCTTTGTTTTTTTCTAGCCAAGATTGGCTGGAAATGAGTCTGTGTTTTGCCCTGGCTATTTTATGATCCCATGTGTATTACTTTTATATAAAACTTCAAACATACTTAATACTCCTTCATATAAGACTCCTTCATGTAATTTAGCATTCACGTGTTTTACAGGGGAAAAAATGTCTGTGAGATGAGTTGGGTGAAGACTGAGAAATCTGAGAAATAGGACAGAGGTGATCAAGCATACTCTACACATAATTTGTTTGTGCATTACATCACACACACACCCAGAGATTAACAGAATTGGAAGAGACCTTGCAACCCCCTGCCCAAGCAGGAGACCCTAGATCTGCCTCTACCTAGGAACAAACTCACCACCTCCTGATTGTGATGCGAGAGCTCCACAAAATGATTAGCATTAGCCCATAGCACAAATTCAAGGAAGGAACAAAATCTTGACAGTTCAAATACTAAAGGGATAGTAAAATACCTTTAATAGTTATTTTCTGGTATTGTAAAAACTCATCTACAATATATGTTTGCTTTTAAAATGACATTTATTCAGACAAAAGCTTTAGTAAATCTTTGGAATTAGAATTTCCATACAACTGAAGGAAAAAATACCCTTAACGTTGTCAGATAAAATTAGTATGAGTCATGTTCAAAATGCTTGTAAAATGTTTGACCTTATTTCTTTTTTGCAATTATTTTTTTTAATATTATTTGGTGTTAGTTTTCAACTTTCTTGTTTAAAATCCCAATAATTTTTTTTAATGGCAAAACACTCACAAAACCTCTTACAATTTTTTTTATTGCAAACCTAATTTAGGATTTCTAAGCATTCCCAACTCCAATCACAAAGAAGAGCCTACAACAACTTTCAAGATAACATTTATAGATACAGATGAACAGAATTTGAAGGTACCTTGTAGGTCATCTAATCCAACCCCTCACCCAAGCACGAAGCCCTACACCATTTTTGACAGATGGCAGTCCAATTTCATCTTGAAAACTTCCAGTGATGAAAGTCCCACAACACCCGAAGGCAACTTGTGTTCCATGGGTGAATTGTTCTCACTGTCAGAAAATTTCTCCTTATTTAAAGGTTGAATCTCTCTTTGATCCGCTTCCATCCATTCTTCCTTGTCTGGCCTTTATGTAGTATCTGAGATCTTTAAAAATCACTCCACCCAGATTATAAGTTTGAAGCTAAAGCTGCTTATCATGTGGGTTTCTCGTTCTTCTTGGTTTCACTGAAATATGGAGAATATTTGAAATGATTCAACCCAAACTTCTCATATTCTCTTTTATTGGTAGTGAAATATGATTTTGATGAAATTTGGCAGATATCTTGTATAGGTTTAGGTTTTAGGTTTTAGGTTTTAATTTTATTTGTATGCCGCCCTTTTCCCTGAAGGGACTCAGGGCGGCTCACAACTCAAAAGGGAGGGGAAATACAAACAGAATAAGAAAAACATAAAAAACCATACATAGTTAAAAGCACAACAATCATACCATTCGAGTGAGGCAGCGAGTCTTTAGCCCCAGGCCTGTCGGAACAGCCAGGTTTTAAGGGCTATGCGGAAGGCCTGGAGGGTGGTGAGGGTACGAATCTCCACGGGGAGTTCGGTCCAGAGGGTCGGAGCAGCCACAGAGAAGGCTCTCCTCCGGGTAGTCGCCAGTCGACACTGGCCGGCTGATGGAATTCGGAGGAGGCCTAGTCTGTGGGATCTAATTGGTCTAGTGGAGGTAATTGGCAGTAGGCGATCTCTCAACTACCCAGGTCCAATACCATGAAGGGCTTTGTAGGTGACAACTAGCACCTTGAAGCGTACACGGAGATCAACAGGCAGCCAGTGCAGATCGCGGAGGATAGGTGTTACGTGGGTGAACTGAGGCGCACCCACGATCGCTCGCACGGCTGCATTCTGGACAAGCTGAAGTCGCCGAATACTCTTCAAGGGCTGCCCCATGTAGAGCACGTTGCAGTAATCCAGTCTGGAGGTCACAAGGGCATGAGTGACTGTTGTGAGAGCCTCCTGGTTCAGGTAGGGACGCAACTGGTGCACCAGGCAAACCTGGGCGAATGCCCCCCTGGTCACAGCTGACAAATGATGTTCAAAAGTCAGCTGTGGGTCCAGGAGGACTCACAAATTGCGAACCCTGTCTGAGGGGCATACCGTTTGACCCCCCCCAGCCTGAGAGGTGGAACACCTGGCCAATTAGTAGGAGGAAAGCACAGCAGCCACTCGGTCTTATCTGGATTGAGTACAAGCTTGTTAACCCCCATCCAGTCCCTAACAGCCTCGAGGCCCTGGCACATCACATCAATCGCTTCATTGAGTTGGCACGGGGCGGACAGATACAACTGTGTATCATCCGCATACTGGTGGTATTTTATCCCGTGCCGTCGAATGATCTCACCCAGCAGTTTCATGTAGATATTAAAGAGGAGGGGGGACAGGACCGAACCCTGCGGCACCCCATATGTTAGGGGCTTAGGGGTCGATCTCTGCCCTCCGACCAACACCGACTGCGACCTGTCCGAGAGGTAAGAGGAGAACCACCGTAAGACAGTGCCTCCCACCCCCACCTCCCGCAGTCGTCGCAGAAGGATACCATGGTCGATGGTATCGAAAGCTGCAGAGAGGTCAAGGAGTACCAGGATGGAGGCATGACCTCCATCCCTGGCTCTCCAAAGATCATCGATCAATGCGACCAAAGCGGTTTCCGTGTTGTAGCCAGGCCTGAAACCAGACTGGAAGGGATCTAGATAATTGGTTTCCTCCAAGGACCGCTGGAGCTGAAAGGCTACCACCTTCTCAACAACCTTCCCCACAAAGGGGAGGTTGGAGACTGGACGATAGTTGTTTAAGACGGCTGGATCCAAAGATGGTTTCTTCAGGAGGGGTCTCACCACCACCGCCTTTAATGCGGGGGAAAGACCCCATCCTGAAGGGAGGCGGCAACAACCGCCTGGATCCAGCCCCGTGTCACCTCCCTGCTGTTAACAACCAGCCAGGTGGGGCACGGGTCCAGTACACGTGTGGAGGCACTTACAGCTCTCATGGCCTTGTCCACATCCTCAGGGGTAACAGCTTGAAAATCAATCCAGTGATGTCCTACCAGATTATCCCTTGGTGCCTCAGCTGGTTCTGCAGAATTGGAGTCCAGGTCCGCCTGAAGCCGAGCAACTTTATCCGTGAGGAATTGGACGTATTCCTCAGCTCTGCCTTGCAAAGGATCGCTCGTATCCCTCCTATTTAGGAGGGAACAGGTTATCCTGAACAAGGCGGCTGGGCGCGACTCAGCGGAAGCAATCAGAGAGGCAATGTATGTTCTTTTTGTCGTCCTAATTGCCCGGATGTAAACTCTGATGCTGGATGTTAAAAGTGCTCGGTCTGACTCGGACTTACTGGATCTCCATCTATGCTCCAGGCGTCTCTTTCGGCGCTTCATCTCCCAGAGTTCCTCAGTAAACCAAGGGGCCCTCCTGGATCCACTGCCTCGGATCGGCCGTAAAGGCGCAATCCGGTTAAGAGCCTCTGTCACTGCTGAATTCCAAGCAGCAACCAGAGTCTCCGCCAGACTGCGGGCAAGAGTATCAGGAATAACCCCAAGCTCCGTCTGAAAACCCGACGGGTCCATAAGTCGCCTGTGGTGGAACCACCTAATCGGTTCCTCCTCCCTACAGTGGGGATTTGGTCTCCGAAAGTCAAGCCTCAGTAGGTAGTGGTCCGACCATGACAGGGGTAAGATCTCACTACCCCTCAGACCAAGGTCACAACTCCACTGCTCCGAGAGAAATACGAGGTCGAGCATGGAAGCCATGAACTCCTGCGCTCCATCAGAGTGAGTGCTGAGAGAAGGCAAGTTGAAATCCCCCAGAACCATAAGCCTGGGAAACTCAACTGCCAACTCGGCTACCGACTCGAGGAGCGAGGGGAGGGCTGCCGCAACGCTATTGTATAGGAATAACAAATTGATAGATGCTTGCATGGATTATTTCAAGAGATAGAAAAAAAATACAGGTAGTCCATGATTTACAACAGTTTGTTTAGTGACTATTCAAAGATACAACGGAACTGAAAAAAACTGATTTATGACCATTTTTAAAGGTTACGGCCTTTGCAAAATCCCCATGATCATGTCATCAAAATTCAGATGCTTAGCAATTGGTTCATATTTATGGTGGTTGCAGTGTCCTAAGGTCATGTGATCACCTTTTGCGACATTTTGACAACTGACAATTAGGGTTGCAAGTAAGACCCCCAAGGAAAGAAGACTCTGAGTCTTGAAAGTTCCATTTTATTAGAGATGTCATATTGGCACATCTGGGAAAACCCGAATCTGAAAGTTTCCAAGCATCCTCCACCCAAAAGAAAATTCAATTCCCTGCACAGCACCCACATGTCCATCACATGGTCCAATCAGGCACTGTCCCAACTGGAGATGCTTCCCAGTCAAACCCCTCCAGGTGCAGGCAAAGATGTCCTTGACGCTCTGAGAAAGGAATGTTATTATGACTATATCTCACCCATACTCCATGTAATCCCTCCTCCAAATTTCCCACAGCACTAAATGTGGCAGGCCTGAAGGCCCAATGCAAGTGATGGCTTCCTGGCCTGACATTAACAAGAAGTCCATGAACAGGCTAGTTTTACTTAACAACTGGGTTATTCACTTAAAAACTGCAGTGATTCACTTAACATCTAAGGCAATAATGGTCACAAAACGGGCAAACCTCAATGAAAAAAGTGCATCAGAAATTTTGGGCTCAAGTACGATCATAAGTGGAGGATTGATTTCTTTTGTTTTTTTTTCATTTTAGCGAAGACAATGGACTATTACAACTTTCTCTATATATTAAATTAATCCCACTTTCAAGATCATATCTTTCTGTCAGCCCCTTGTAATTAAGCTTAGTGTGATCTAAGAGTTGACATCCATGTGGAGGTTGATGTAGATCAAGGTAGCTAATGCAATTCTCAAAAGCCAAAGTTTTTGAAAACTTTCTAGATATAAGGTCAAGGTAAGAACGAAGAAGATTGCAAGGCAAGAGAAAGAAAATAGCACTTGCTTATGGAAACAAAGTGTAAGTCTTACAATAACAAAAACACTATTTGCTGAAATCCCCAGGGAATACAGTCTAAGGTGATAATTTGCAAATGTCTGTATTTCAGTTCAGTTCCTTGACATCATCACACCTGAACAAGGATGGCAAGGAGAAAAAAATCCAGAAAATCCTGCTGCACTTTGAAAGATCCCTCGAAATTGATCTTGTGCCACTGAAATCAAGGAAACCACTCTATTTTATCTTTACTTTTTAATTTATGTATCTTCCTCCTTTTCAGTGGATGTTCCCCATTAGGTCTAAACAAGGCAATTTTTTTTTCAAACGACTGCTATATTTGTTGACCATGTTTTCAAAAGGATGGAAGGATGGCTCAAGTCTTCTGGCATTTAACCTTATTCTGTTCTTCTTTCTACCTGGCAGTGTCAATCAGAATTTGAAATCAATCTGCCTCCAATCCAATAATGTTCACAGGAAACTTTCCACCTCTGGAGATGAAACATTACTTGGGGGATTTTTTTCCTTTGTCAACCCTGATGAACGTACTCAGAGTTTCAAAAAAGTGCCAGTAATTTCTGAATATGTAGTGTAAGTGCCTCGTTCTTCTTTAAGTAAAATGCAATATAACTTCAGACAAAGGTGCTAGAATGTAGAGAAAAGGTAGATTATAATAGTTCAATTATGGCACTGCTAGTTTGGCTGTCATATTTAGAGATACTAGCCATGTTAATCAGGGCTTCCATTGAGAGATTACCCTTAGGAAAACATGCATTTTGGACCTTCACATGTTATAAAGGGCCCTGTTAGAGATCTAGAGATCTAAAGAAGCATTTTAAGAGAACTTTGATTTTTGAAAAAAATGCTGCAAGAATATTCGTCTCTCCCTTTCAAAAATGGAAATACCACCAAGTTTATTTTATTTATTTATTTCATTAAGCGTGGATTAGATAACAGATATAAGTATAAACATGATTTTCAATACATGATATCAATACGAATACCAGGTAATATTAGGACAGTGACGGCAGGTACACTGGTGCGACTGTGCACGTCCCTTAAAGTCCTCTTTGGAATGGGGTGAGGATGACCGTAGACTGTCTAAGGTTAAAGGTTTGGGTTTTTGGGGAAGAAACCACAGTGTCGGGTAGTGCATTCCAGGCATTGACCATTCTGCTGCTGAAGTCGTGTTTTCTGCAATCCAGTGTGGAGTGGTTTGCCATACGTTTGGATCTATTGTGAGCTCGTGTGTTGTTGTGTTTGAAGCTGAAGTATTCATTGACAGCTAGGACATTGTAGCAGATATTTATGTACTGCGCTTAGGTTGGGTCGAAGATGGCAAAGTTCTAAATTGTCTAAGCCCAAAATTTCAAGGCATAAGTTATTCTGTTGAGAGCAGAGGAGTGGAGGACATTTCTTGGGCAATATCACTGAACTTGTTTGATTCTATTTATGTCTGATATGCAGTCCAATTTTCAGACAGATGAGCTGCATTCAAGAATTGGTCTAGTGAAAGTTTTTTATGTCCTAGTTGGCAGTTCAATATTATCAGAGAAGAAGCTATGCAAGATTAATGCCCTTTTAGCAATGTGGTTACAGTGAGCTCTGGCACTTAGACTGTTTGAGATGAGTGCTCCAAGTTCCTTGATAGTGTGTGGGTCGTCTACAAAGTCACATCCACGCAGCTTGCATTTAGGGGACACAACACCAAGGATGAAAACCTGCTAGAATGCTTACGGTTGAACATAAAAAAAGACATTACCATAAGAATATACTCTAGGGCACCAAACCAAGCATACGAAATAGATGAACGTTTTGCTACAAACTTAACCAATGTATGTCAAAATACATTACAGGAGTAACAGGGGGGTTTATTTACCCAGACATTAAAGGGGGGAATCGGATGGGTTGACCCAGCTGACAAGTTTGTCATTCAAACGGTAAAGGAGGAAGCAAGAGGGCAGCTCAACTAGAATTTATTCTATTTTGTTCTTTTTTTTCTCTTTTTTTAAAGTAAACTTTTTACTACTTTCCAAAATATTTTTATTAAACAGTTTTTTCCCAACATTTCCACATCGTAAGCTCCATTATAATATTTTTGTCTGTACATGTATACACATACACACACACACACACAGAGAGAGAGAGAGCGACAGAGAGAGAGAGAGAGAGAGAGAGAGAGAGAGAGAGAGAGAGAATACATTTCCATTTACTAATATGTTAATTCATAATTATATTTCTTCTATGCTTTTTATTCTTTCAATGTGCTAATTTCTATGCAATGCATCTTATATCTATCTGTGTACATATATTCCTCTTATAGATATTATTCTGTACTATTTTATATACAGTAAATCTTACTTTTTCCCCTCTTATTTATTTATATGGTTTCATGATTTTTCTCTGATTTCTTAATCTTTCTTCCCTAAATGCTTTTTTATTCTTTGCATCTTTCCTCTAGCCATTTGTACCATAAATTCCATACTAAGTGATAATCAGATTATCCTTTATCTTTTATTTATTTTGTAATTCTGTCCATTTCAGCACACTCTAATACTTTTTAAATCAAATTTCCTCTGTTGGTATAGTTTTGTTCTTCCAATTTTGTGTGTATATGATTCTTGCTGCATTTATTGCATATAATATTAAGTATTGATTTTTTTTCTCATAGTTCCCAGTAATCATCCCTAAGAAAAATAATTCTGCTTTTAGCTCTATTGCTAATGTAGTTATCTCTTCAAGCCAGTTTTTTATTCTTGTCCAATATTTTCTTGCTACTATACACATCCACCACATATGATATAATGTTCTGTGGGCTTGACTACATTTCCAACAATTCTGTGAACAGTTTGGAAACATTGTCGCTATTCTATGTTCTCTTCTAAAGAGCAACCATCACTTTCCCTGTTGAGGAAATGTCTTCCAGTCAACCTCTCCCAAATCCTTGCCTAGAGGCAGTGGTGGGATTCAGGCAGTTCACACCAGTTCGGGAGAACCGGGGGTTAATGTTTTGAGCAGTTTGGCAAACTGGTGGTTGGAAAAAATCATTAGGGGAGAGAACCAGTTGTTAAATTACTTGAATCCCACCACTGCCTAGAGGTATAGAACAGGTCTTGCTAATCAGTGACTGTGGAGACAGTCAGAATAATGTGCAAAGCCAAAAGTCTCATTCAATGAAATTCAAAATTAATCTCTATTGAATAAATTGCTAAAGTTACCTATTTAGTTGAGAACCAGATTGAGTTCTTTTTTGGGATTTGATTTTCTCCACTTCTCCACTTTTATTTCAGCCTAATACCAAAATATGCCCAGCATCCTCTTTCTATGTATTTTGCCATTGATGAGATCAACAAGAATGCCAAGCTGTTCCCCAACATCACACTAACACCGAAGATTTATGAGACTAGTTTCAATGCCATGAAGGCCAGTGAGGATGTTTTAGATTTTCTGTTTCTGAATCGAGGGAGTCCTATCAACTTCAATTGTGTTGGAAGAAGGAATCTGAACTTCTTGCCTATCATTGGTGACCTCCCCTCGCTCAATTCCATCCAGATGGCCCACATGTTGAACATCTACAAGTTTCCACAGGTATGACCATTTTCCATAGATCAGTTTGTTTCTTGTTTCTTCTTTGTTTCTTTTCTTTTTATTAACCCTAGCTTCTTTCATTTTTACCGGGCTATCATTTATCAGTTCTGAGTCTACTATAATGAATCTTATGATCTCTTTCTTAATGTAAAACTTTCGCAAAAAAGTCATGATGTCACAGTGAAATCCAATATTCTATGGAGAATGGAAAAAGTCTATGCTCTTCATGATCACAAAAGGACTCTGAATTTAATTTTCTATGCCTCCTTCTTTCCAACAGATCAATTATGGTTCCTTTGATCCAGTCCTGAGTGACAAAAGGGAGTTCCCTTCCTTCCTCAGCATGGTTCCCAATGAAAATTTGCAATACGAGGGGATTGTCCATTTACTGAACCATTTTGGATGGAATTGGATTGGCCTCTTGGTCTCAGAGGACGAAAGTGGGGAAACCTTTCTTCAAAATCTCCAACCAAAACTCTTCCAGAGTGATATTTGCATTGCTTGGACAGGGTTGATTCCAATTATAATGGATGCAGTCATAAATAAGTATGTTATTTTTGATCGCGTAACAAACATAATATACACTATCTTAGGGAAGAATATCAGTATATTCCTTGCCTCCGGGACTGCCCAATCTATGGAGACTCTACAATGGGGGCTTTATTCTACTGAAATTAACCATCAGAATCCAATAGATCACAGAGTATGGATCATGACCTATCAATTGGATTTCACCGTGATTTCATCAGCACGAGGGAAATTCCAAGTTCAAACTTTCAATGGTTCCTTATACTTCTCCCTCCATACTAGGATTGTCCCAGGATTTCAGGAGTTTCTTGAGAAAATAAAACCTGATAAACATCCCTTTCTTTACATTAATTGGTTCTGGGAATTGGTGTTTGATTGTTCACTGCCTCCATATCAGAAAGGTGTTAAACGCTGCACTGGGAGGGAAAAACTCAAGACCGTCTCTGGCTCTGTGTTTGAAATGACCATGTCTGGAGAAAGCTACAATGTCTACAATGGGGTTTATCTTGCAGCACATGTGTTGCAAGCAATGTATTCAAAAAGAGCAAAAAGAGCAAAGCCAGCTCCTGTGAGGAATCAGGATGCATCAAATCTTCAGCCTTTGCAGCCATGGGAGGTATGTCATTGCTCTTCTCAGATACATTTATAGAAGCCCTGAAAGGGATGGAGTAGGATGGGAAGGCAACAATACATAGACAATCTGGATTTGTTTCTCTGTAGCAACCAATAACTATTAGCAAATATTAGTAAATCTCCAATAACTGATGCAGCTCAATTATACCTAAAAATCATCTCCAAAGTCAAACCATCTCCAAAAGGAACTATGTTTGGAGATCTACTACTTAATGCTGTTTCAGGGAGTGAAAATCTATTAATTTTAGCAACTTTTGTGCAAAGTCTCACACCCAACATCACCCAAAAAATTAATGCACAAAATTAAAAAAGTTTCTAGGTTGTCTCCATATTCTTCATTATAGTATCTCTCCTAATCTCTCTGTAGTAAACAATACTTCTGTTCTTGCTATACTAACTATTGTGCTATGGAACTGTTGATGTACTGTGCAAATATTGTGAAAAAACTTTTACATATATGGTAATCCTGAAAAGTTTGTGACGTTTTAATATTTCTACATAAACATGACCTAAAATATAACTGGTTTTCATCACAAATCCTAAAACTAGAAAAGGAGGGCTGAAATAAACCTGCTGATTGATTTGTTGAGTAAAATGATCCATTTGTGCACATCTATGGACCTAAAATCACTAGAAGATCATAATAACTGGATTGTGTTTTTATCTTAATTAATAAAATTTCCAATTCCAATTGATGTATCCATTTTCACTGTAACACTTTAGATGTATTATATTTATATGGCACTACAGACATATGGGACAGGAGGATTGGAAAGACTAAGTTAAATTTCTACAAGACTCTAAGTAATATTACTTTAAGGAATTTATTGATTCATGTGAAAGAAACTTATACAAAGCTGTGAGTCAAGAGTAAGAGGTGGAGAGTGATGCATTCCCTGTCCTTCCCTTTTCTTCCCATCACATGTAATGGATATCTTACCTTATTTATGTAGAATTGTCTCTTTCCTCTAATGATAAATTTATGCAAGAATTGAAAAATAAGCTGTGTGAGAATCTGATGCCATGAATCTTAATTTTATCGGTTACTATATTCCATTTAAATCAATACATATTAGGAAATTGTTGGATCTGATATTACTGAAATTTAAAATGGGTTCTGGTCCATGGGTTGAAGAGATTTCTGAATCAAACCAGAAAGCAATTGGTATTGGTATTGGTATTTTATTATTTGTATGCTGCCCTTCTCCGGGAGGACTCAGGGCGGCGAACAATTCAAAGGGGAAGAAAGGGGGAACATAAAAGACAAAATACAAATAATAAAAGTGGACAACAGTCGCACAACCATACATGTCGAGAGGGGAGGGAACTCATCACCCCCAGGCCTGCAGGCAAAGCCAGGTTTTGACGGCTTTTCGGAAGGTCTGGAGAAAGGTGAGGGTCCGAATCCCTGCGGGGAGTTCATTCCAGAGGGCCGGAGCTGCCACAGAGAAGACCCTCCCCCTGGTAATAGCCAGGTGGCATTGGCTGGTAGATGGCACCCGGAGGAGGCCAACCCTGTGAGATCTAAGGGGTCTGTGGGAGGTAAATCGCAGCAGGCGGTCTCTCAAGTACCCAGATCCAATACCATGAAGGGCTTTATAAGTTATGACTAGCACCTCGAAGCGTATCCGGAGACTGATCGGTAACCAGTGCAGCTCGTGGAGGATAGGTGTAACGTGGGTGTACCGAGGTGCACCCACGATCGCTTGCGCGGCTGCGTTCTGGACGAGTTGAAGTCTCCAAATACTCTTCAAGGGCTGCCCCATGTAGAGCGCATTGCAGTAGTCCAGTCTTGAGGTCACGAGGGCTTGAGTGACTGTTGCGAGTGCCTCCTGGTCCAGGTAGGGACGCAACTGGTGCACCAGGTGAACCTGGGCAAATGCCCCCCTGGTCACAGCCGACAAATGGTGTTCTAAAGTCAGCTGTGGATCCAGGAGGACCCCCAAGTTGCGAGCCCTGTCTGAGGGGCGTAGGTTTTCACCCCTCAGCCTGAGTGATGGAATATTGACCAAGTTTTTGTGAGGAAAACACAACAACCACTCGGTCTTGTCTGGATTGAGTACAAGCTTGTTAACCCCCATCCAGACCCTAACAGCCTCCAGACACTGGCACATCATGTCAACCGCTTCACTGAGTTGGTACGGGGCGGACAGATACAACTGTGTATTGTCCGCATATTGATGGTGTTTTATCCCGTGCCGTCGAATGATATCACCCAGAGGCTTCATGTAGATATTAAATAGCAGGGGGGACAGGACGGAACCCTGAGGAACCCCGTATTTCAGGGGCCTAGGGGTCGACCTCTCCTCCCCAACTAACACCGACTGCGACCTGTCCAAGAGGTAGGAGGAGAACCACCGAAAAATGGTGCCTCCCACCCCCACCTCTCGCAGTCGTCGCAGAAGGATACCATGGTCGATGGTATCGAAGGCCGCTGAGAGGTCAAGGAGCACTAGGATGGAGGAATGACCTCCATCCCTGGCTCTCCAGAGATCATCGGTCAGTGCGACTAAAGTGGTTTCCGTGCTGTAGCCAGGCCTGAAACCAGACTGAAAGGAGTCTAGATAATCGGCTTCATCCAAGGACCGCCAGAGTTGCGAGTCCACCACTTTCTCAACAACCTTCCCAATGAAGGTGAGGTTGGAGACTGGACGGTAGTTGTTCAAACTGGCTGGGTCCAGTGATGGCTTCTTCAGGAGGGGTCTCACCACCGCTACCTTCAATGCCGGTGGAAAGAAACCCTCCCGAAGAGAGGCATTCACCATCGCCTGGATCCAGCCCCGCGTCACCTCCCTGCTGTTCGCGACCAGCCAGGAGGGGCACGGGTCCAGTACACATGTGGAGGTACTCACCACTCCCATGGCCTTGTCCACTTCATCAGGAGCAACAGGTTACAATTATGATAAGATTCACTAGAGAAAATCAGTTGGGATTCTGAATAAAGCCAATCTTTGGGGAAGATTAGGATAACTTCTCTCTCTCAAATCCAGCTTCACTACGCTCTGAGAAACACCCGTTTTAATAACAGTGTGGGAGAAGAAATCTTTTTTGATGAGAAAGGGGAGTTTGACCCAGGATATGACATCTTCAACTTTGTCTCCTTCCACAACCAATCCTTCCAGAGAGTCCAGATTGGAAAGATGGTCTCCAAATCTCTTGATGGGAAGAAATTCACTATTAATGAAAATACCATTGTGTGGAATCACAAGTTTCAGCAGGTGGGATATTTGATAAACTCTAACCTGGTAGACTATTATTCAGAGGTGAAGATATTCTTCTCCAATGATCTTAAAGTCCATAAATGAAGAACAGTGATAGTACTCAGGAATCTTGTGGTTTTGCTAAATATTTGAGATGGTCTTTATGAAGACCACTACATACCAAGAAGAGCAACAAACATGATTAGGGGGCTGAAGGCTTAAATACATCAAGAATAGTTACAGGAACTGGATATGTCTTAGTAAAAAGAAGGAAGATGTGGTAGCAGCGTTCCAACATCTAATGAGCCATGAGAAAGAAGAGAGGGTCAACCTGTTCTCCAAAGCAACTTAAGGAAGCTGGGTCTTGGGAGGCAGCAAATAATTCAGGGGAGGGCAGCTAGAGGTGGCATTTGCTGGTTCTCATAACTGCTCAAAATTTCTGCTACTGATTCACCAGAACCGTTTAGAACCGGCCAAATGCCATTTCTGATGTGTTTGCAGAAAACTCAGAACTCATCCTAGGAAGTGGATGATTTGATGTAAATATGGACACTCTCCAAATGCATCTTGGGCCATGTTGACATCAGAAGATTATGCATCTCCCTGAAAGTACCAAGTTCTTTTAATAAAATGGAGAATTTGTACAACATCTTGATGAATCCCATTCCTAAAGTTTCTTGGTTTTTTTTCAGGTACGTCCCCGTGCCAGATGTGTAGAGAGCTGCCATCAGGGGTACAGCAAGGTTGTTCAGGAGGGGAAACATATTTGTTGCTACAATTGTAGACAATGTCCTGAAGGAAGAATTTCAATTGAAATGGGTAAGTAAAGGAAGAGACAGCTGAGAGTTGAGAGCTTACAAATTCATCTTTCCCTATTTTGGTTGAGGGTTGCAATTCTCTCCAAAGCACTCCACCACTAATGCTGCTGTTCAAAGAAATAGATATTCATAAATAACAAGGCAGAATCCATACGCTTGTTAAGAAAGAATTATTGTGTATGTTTCATGGGGATTGTGAATGGCATCCACAGACATGATCTCTTTCAGTTAGCTGTATATATATTGTCCTATATAGTTGGGAATGACAAGGTTTTCGTCATGTATTTCAGATGCAGACCAATGTGAGAGATGTCCAGAAGATCAGTATTCGAATGCAGAAAAAGTCCAGTGCCTTCCCAAACGTTTCAGCTATTTATCCTATAGGGAACCCTTGGGAATCGTTTTGAGTTCTCTGACTCTTTTCTTTTCAGCAATTCTTATTTTGGTGGCAGTGACCTTCATTCTACATTGGGACACCCCCATTGTCAAAGCCAACAACAGGAACATCACATGTGTACTCGTTTCCTCTCTCCTGCTGTGTTTTCTGTGTTCTCTGATCTTCATAGGTCAGCCTGGGAATGTGACTTGCTTTCTCAGGCAAACAATGTTTGGTACCATTTTCTCTCTCTCGGTATCTTGTGTCTTGGCCAAGACCATCACGGTTGTTTTGGCCTTCCTGGCCACTAAGCCAGGAAACCAGATGAGGAAATGGCTAGGAAACAGACTGGCGGGATCCATCATTGTCTTCTGCTCCTGTATTCAAGCAGTTATCTGTATGGTATGGTTGATCATATCTCCTCCCTTCCCTGAATGGGACATGCATTCACAGGCTCAAGAGATCATTGTTCAATGTAATGAAGGCTCAGATGCCATGTTTTACATTATCCTGGGCTACTTGTGGCTCCTGGCCACCAGCAGTTTCACTGTGGCTTTCTTTGCCAGAAAACTGCCTGATACTTTTAATGAAGCCAAGCTGATCACCTTCAGCATGCTTGTGTTTTGTAGCATTTGGGTGTCCTTCATCCCAGCCTATATGAGCACCAAGGGGAAATACACGGTGGCTGTGGAGGTCTTTTCCATCTTGGGCTCTACTGCAGGCCTCCTGGGCTGCATCTTTTTTCCCAAGTGCTATATCATTCTCCTGAACCCACATCTGAACACAAAGCAGCATCTAACCAGGAGAACAAGTTAATAATCAATAATGCTATAATTCAGCCTTTATCTGGTGACCAAAATCATCCATGTGAACAGTCCAAATATTCAAACTTGCAACCTTAATCATGCAATTCAATGCTATTTATTTTATTTTCTTCATTTCTGTAAAATGCTGTATATAATCAATCCCTAAGGGTTCATCTGAGCCGTCAAACAGCTAAATGGTTAGAAGATGGTTAGCTATATAAAAGTTTCAAAACAAACAAACAAACAAACAAATAAAAATAAATAAATAGTACCAAAATTGCATTAATTTTTTTAATACTATGGAGAGAATAAGGGTATATTGGGAAATGCATGGTTTTGGTTAATGTGTGAGAATCTCTTTGGTTTCCATGATGTCAAGTAGTTTTATTGAAAATTTTAATATTGGCCTCATTATCTACCCCTGATTTTATCAATTTGAGAAGTCCCACCTGGCTCTTCTGTTGTTGAAATGCGGTGATTTTTGTCATCTGGAGGTGGGACACCTATTGAAAAATATATATTAGGTTCCTATGTTAATATATATTAATTAGCTTGTTACCTTATACAGTATGTTATACATGAGATGAAAGCTGCTGAGATTTGCTTAAGAATAGTATTGAAAATGCAATGAATTAACTCACAAACATGAGAGTTTTTCAATGAGCAGAGATTGACATTCAGCAGCTCCACAGTATCTTTCAAAATAAATTTATCTATTTTGTACCATTACAATCCCAAATGGTATTTTTCCCTGCATCCTTCCAGAGATTTACATAAGGGCCACTTTCTGTTCCTGACACTGATTTTACTAGTAGACAAATCTTAGTAAACAATGTGAGAAAACCAAACAAAGCACCCATAGGTGCAGACACTCCTACAACATGGGAATAATAATCTGAATAGGAAAAAATTGTGGAAATTTTCTAGCAATTTAGCTTGATGCATCTTCTACTCTCTTGATATCCAAATACACTCCAAGCTGACTTTTCTGCTTTGTTTTTCCCCCAGCAGAGATTGGTTAGAAAGAAGTCTGTGTTTTGCCCTGGCTATTTTATGATCCCATGTGCATTACTTTTATATAAAACTTCAAACATATTTATACTCCTTCATATAATACTCCTTCGTGTAATTTAGCATTCATGTGTTTTACAGGGGAAAAAAAATGTCTGTAAGATTAGTTGGGTGAAGACTGAGAAACATGGAAATCCACCACACTCTACACTGAAATTGTTTGTGCATTACATCACACATACATCCAGAGATTAACAGAATTGGAAGAGACCTTGTAACCTCCTGCCCAAGCAGGAGACCCTACATCTGCCTCCACCTAGGAACAAACTCACCACCTCCTGATTGTGAGGGGAGAGCTCCACAAAATGATTAGCATTAGCCCATAGCACAAATTCAAGGAAGGAACAAATACTAAAGGGACAGTGAAATACCTTTAATAGTTATTTTCTGATATTGTAAAAGCTCATCTCCAACATATGAATGCTTTTAAAATGACATTTATGCAGACAAAAGCTTTAGTAAATCTTTGGAATTAGAATTTCCATACATCTGAAGGAAAAAATATCCTTAATGTTGTCAGATAAATTTAGTATGAGTCATCTTCAAAATGCTTGTAAAATATTTGACCTTATTTCTTTTTTGCAATTATTTTTATAATATTATTTGGTGTTAGTTTTCAACCCTCTTGTTTAAAATCCCAATAAATATTTTTAATGGCAAAACACTCACAAAAGGGCAAAATGAACCTCTTACACCTTTTTTTATTGCAAACCTAATTTACGATTTCTAAGCATTCCCAACTCCAATCATGAAGAAGAGCCTACAGCAACTTTCAAGATAAGATTTACAGATACAGATGAACAGAATTTGAAGGTACCTTGTAGGTCATCTAATCCAACCCCTCACCCAAGCACGAAGCCCTACACCATTTCTGACAGATGGCAGTCCAATCTCATCTTGAAAACTTCCAGTGATGAAGGTTCCACAACACCCGACGGCAACTTGTGTTCCATGGGTGAATTGTTCTCACTGTCAGAAAATTTCTCCTTATTTCCAGGTTGAATCTCTCTTTGATCTGCTTCCATCCATTCTTCCTTGTCTGGCCTTTATGTAGTATCTGAGATCTTTAAAAATCACTCCACCCAGATTATAAATTTGAAGCTAAAGCTGCTTATCGTGTGGGTTTCTCGTTCTTCTTGTTTTCCCTGAAATATGCGGAGCCAAAAAGGAGAATATTTGAAATGATTCAACCCTGAGCTTCACATATTCTCCTTTATTGGTAGTGAAATATGATTTTGGTGAAATTTGGGAGATTTCTTGTATAGGAATATCAGACTGATAGATGCTTGGATGGATTATTTCAAGAGATAGAAAAAATACAGCTAGTCCTTGACTTACAACAGTTTGTTTAGTGACTATTCAAACATACAACGAAACAGAAATAACTGATTTATGACCATGTTTAAAAGATACGGCCTTTGCAACATCCCCATGATCATGTGATCAAAATTCAGATGCTTGGCAATTGGTTCATACTTAAGGCGGTTGCAGTATCCTACAGTCATCGGATCACCATTTGCGATATTCTGACAATGGACAATTAAGTTGCAAGTAAGACCCCCAATGAAAGAAGACTCCGAGTCTTGAAAGTTCCATTTTATTAGAGATGTCATATTGGCACATCTGGGAAAACCCAAATCTGAAAGTTTCCAGGTTTCTTTCACCCAAAAGAAAGTTCAAGTCCCTGCACAGCACCCACATGTCCATCACATGGCCCAATCAGGCACCTCCCAACTAGAGATGCCTCCCAGTCACACCCCTCCAGGTACAGGCCAAGGTGTCCTTGACTCTCTGAGAAAGGAATGTTATTTAGACTATCTATCTCCCATACTCCATGTAATCCCTCCTCCCAATTTCCCACAGCACTAAATGTGGCAGGCCTGGAGGCCCAATGCAAGTGATGGCTTCCTGGCCTGACACTAACAAGAAGTCCATGAACAGGCTAGTTTTACTTAACAACTGGGTTATTTACTTAAAAACTGCAGTGATTCACTTAACAACTAAGGCAATAATGGTCACAAAATGGGGCAAACCTCACTGAAAAAAATGTCTCAGAAAGTTTGGGCTCAGATACGGTCATAAGTGGAGTATTGATTTCTTTTGGTTTTTCCATTTTAGCAAAGACAACGGACTATTACAGCTTTCCTCTCTATATTAAATTAATCCCACTTTCAAGATCATATCTTTCTGTCAGCCCCTTGTAATTAAGCTTAATGTGATCTAAGAAGTTGGCATCCATGTGGAGGTTGATGTAGATCAAGACAGCTAATTCAATTCTCAAAAGCCAAAGTTTTTGAAAACTTTCTGGATATAAGGTCAAGGTAAGAACAAAGAAGATTGCAAGGCAAGAGAAAGAAAATAGCACTTGCTTATGGAAACAAACTGTAACTCTTACAACAACACAAACACTATTTGCTGAAATCCCCAGGGAATACAGTCTAAGGTGATAATTTGCAAATGTCTGTATTTCAGTTCAGTTCCTTGACATCATCACATCTGAACAAGGATGGCAAGGAGAAAAAAACCAGAAAATCCTGCTGCACTTTGAAAGATCCCTCAAAATTGATCTTGTGCCACTGAAATCAAGGAAACCACTCTATTTTATCTTTACTTTTTAAATTTATATATCTTCCTCCTTTTCAGTGGATGTTCCCCATTAGGTCTAACCAAGGCAATTTTTTTTCCAAACTTGACTGCTATATTTGTTGACCATGTTTTCAAAAGGATGGAAGGATGGCTCAAGTCTTCTGGCATATAACCTTATTCTGTTCTTCTTTCTACCTGGCAGTGTCAATCAGAATTTGAAATCAATCTGCCTCCAATCCAATAATGTTCACAGGAAACTTTCCACCTCTGGAGATGAAACATTACTTGTGGGATTTTTTTCCTATGTCAACCCTGATGAACGTGCCCAGAGTTTCAAAAAAGTGCCAGTAATTTCTGAATATGGATCGTAAGTGCCTCGTTCTTCCTTGAGTAAAATGCAATATAAATTCAGACAAAGGGGATAGAATGTAGAGAAAAGGTAGATTATACTAGTTCAATTATGGCACTGCTAGTTTGGCTGTCATTTTTAAAGATGTTAGCTATGTTGATCAGGGCTTCCATTGAGAGATGGCCGTTAGGAAAACATTCATGTGGGACCTTCACATGTTACAACAAACCCTCTTAGAGATCTAGAAATCTAAAAGTGCATTGTAAGGTAAATGTGGATTTTGGGGGGGAAAATGCTCCCAGAGCAAATACTCTTGTCTTTTTATTTTCTGCTTAGTTTTTTTATTGAAAACAAAGGGAAAAGAATAATGCTATCATATTGTTTATATCTTTCATAGATTTTTAAAAATCTACTTGTAAACTGATCAAATGATATTGGCTACTAGAAATATATAATATGCTTATTATATTTATGATATAATAAATTAGAGATATACTATCATGCAGTCACAGCAATAACAACCCAAATAATAATAATATCAAGAATAATAATCTCCATTTCAAAAATGGAAATACCACAAAGTTTGTGGGGAATAGGATCATGTCCTCCTAACCTTTTTCCATTCAGCAAATACTGGGTTCTTTCATATCATCTTTTTGACTATGATCAGAATTCACAAATTAAAATGCAGGCAACTACAATCCTTTCTAGTAAAGTATTGGTAGCACTTTCTCAAAGGAATACAAAACCAAGAGGCTTCTTTCTAAGAAATTGCAATGCACATCATCATCACCACCACAAGGTTTTTATTAGCTGATGCCATGGGCTGAAGAAAAGATGATACAATTCAAAAGAACAATGTAAAGATCTATTTCTATCTTAAACATTGTTCTATATTGATTGAAGTGTGTAGTAGTTACATGTAAACTTACTTTATACAACAGTTGTAGAAAGATCTAGATAGTTGATAATTTTATAAACTCTTCAATATACCTTTCCTATTGAAAGAAGGAAGCTCCAACAAATCACCAAACTATGAACTAAAAGTTTAATTTATGGACCTGATCGTATAATTTACTGCCCAAGATTAACATTTTGTTTTTAGTTGTGAAGTCAGGTCCGACCCATCACAACCCCATGGACAATGTTTCTCCAGGCCTTTCTGTCCTCTACCATCCTCTGGAGACCATTTAAGCTAACACAAACTGGTTGTTGGAAGAAATCATTAGCGCAGGGAACCAATTGTTAAATTACTTGAATCCCACCACTAACTAGAGGTATAGGACTGATCTTGCTAATCAGTGACTGTGGAGATGGTCAGAATAATGTGCAAAGCCAAAAGTCTCCTTCATTGAAATTCAAAATTAATCTCTGCTGAATCAATTGCTGAAATTATACTCAATATTACATGGGCAAACAATATATACAAACTCAAGGTAAACTGCTCCAAACTCGATTACAGAAAATATGACTTCAGCAACAGAGTGGTCAATTCCTGGAATGTACTACCTGACTCTGTTGTTACATCCTCCAACCCCATAACTTTAACCCATAAACTGTCTACCATTGACCTCACCCCATTCCTAAGAGGTCTGTAAGGGGGCTTCCATAAGAGCATGAGAGTGCCTACCATCTCTGTCTTACTCTTCCCATCTATTTGTATCCATATCCTGTGTTCATGTCCAAGTTTATACGTATACCTCTAGTCTCGAACATGTTTGACAAACTAACTAACTAAATAAAAATAAATCAATATGTAGTTTGGAAGTAGATTTAGTTCTTTTTTAAAATTTGCTTTTCTCCACTTCTGCGCTTTCATTGCAGCATATTACCAAAATATGTCCAGCATCCTCTTACTATGTATTTTGCCATTGATGAGATCAACAAGAATGCCAAGCTCTTCCCCAACCTCACACTAACACCGCTGATTGCTCAAACTAGTTTCAATGCCATGAAGGCCAGTAAGTTTGTTTTAGATTTTCTGTTTCTGATTCAAGGGAGTCCTATCAACTTCAATTGTGTTGGAAGAAGGAATCTGAACTTCTTGCCTATCATTGGTGACCTCACCTCACTCAATTCCATCCAGATGGCCCACATGTTGAACACCTACAAGTTTCCACAGGTATGACCATTTTCCACAGATCAACTTGTTTGACCAAAAATCCTCTCATAGTTTTTTTTGTTTTTCTTTCTTGTTTCTCCTTTGGTCTTTCTTCTTCTTTTTCTTTTATTTTTATGAATCCTAGCTTCTTTCAATGTCAGCCAGTCTATCGTTTACCAATTCTGAGTTCCCAGAATCTACCATCGTGAAACTTATCTTTTCTATGCATCCTTCTTCCCAACAGATCAATTATGGTTCCTTTGATCCAGTCCTGAGTGATAAAAGGCAGTTCCCTTCCTTCTTCAGCACGGTTCCCAATGACAATTTGCAATACGAGGGGATTGTTCATTTACTAAAACATTTTGGATGGAACTGGATTGGCCTCTTGGTCTCAGAGAATGAGAGTGGGGAAGCCTTTATTCAAAATCTCGAACAAAAGCTCTTCCAGAGTGATATTTGCATTGCTTGGATAGCGTTGATCAGAATTTTAGCAGATGCACTCTTAAATAGAGGTTTCATTCAGGAACAGGTAGACAACCTATTAGGCATTATCTTACAGAAGAATGTCTCTGTATTCCTTGCTTCTGGAACTGCCCAATCAATGGAGATTTTACAATGGGGGCTTTATTTGCGTGAAGCTTACCAAATGACCCCAATAGATCACAGAGTATGGATCATGACCTACCAGTGGGATTTCACTGTGAGTTTATTGCCAATAGATAGCTTTCTAGTTCAGACTTTCAATGGTTCCCTATACTTCTCCCTCCATAGAAGGACTGTGCCAGGATTTCAAGAGTTTCTTGAGAAAATAAAACCTTTGGTGCATCCCATTTCATACATTGATTGGTTCTGGGAATTTGTGTTTCATTGTTCACTGCCTCCATATCGGAAAGGTGTTAAACGCTGCACTGGGAGGGAAAAACTCAAGACCGTCTCTGGCTCTGTGTTTGAAATGACCATGTCTGGAGAAAGCTACAATATCTACAACGGGGTTTATCTTGCAGCACATGCGTTGCAAGCAATGTATTCAAAAAGAGCAAAAAGAGCAAAGCCAGCTCCTGTGAGGAATCAGCCTTTGCAGCCATGGGAGGTATGTCATTGCTCTTCTCAGATACATTTATAGAAGCCCTGAAAGGGATGGGGTAGGATGGGAAGGGAACAATAGATAGACAATCTGGATTTGTTTCTCTGTAGCAATCAATATCTATTAGCAAATATTAGCAAATCTCCAATAACTGATGCAGCTCAATAATACTTAAGAATCATCTCCAAAGTCAAACCAGCTCCAAAAGGAATTATGTTTGGAGATCTACTTCTTAATGCTTCAGAGATTTCTGAATCAAACCAGAAAGCAATTCAGTTACAATTCAGATAAGATTCACTAAAGAAACTCAGTTGGGATTCTGAATAAAGCCAAACTTTGGGGAAGATTAGGATAACTGATATGACTTCACATCTCTCTCAAATCCAGCTTCACTACTTTCTGAGAAACACCCGCTTTAATAACAGTGTGGGAGAAGAAATCTTTTTTGATGAGAAAGGGGAGATTGACCTGGGATATGACATTTTCAACTATGTCTCCTTCCACAATAAATCCTTCCAGAGAGTCCGGATTGGAAAGATGGTCTCCAAACCTCTTGATGGGAAGAAATTCATTATTAATGAAAGTATCATTATGTGGAATCACAAGTTTCAGCAGGTGGGATTTTTGGTAAACTCTAACTTGGTAGACTATTATTCGGAGGTGAAGATATTCTTCTCCAGTGATTTGAAAGCCCATGCATGATTGCACTGGAAAACAAAGAGCAGTCCTTCCAGTTTCCAGAACTTCCGTACGCATGAAGGCCAGCTGATTTTTGCCCACACATGAAAATGAGCAAATGAGAATGGAGGTGAAGATATTCTTCTCCAATGATTTGAAAGCCCATGGAGCATGCTCCCACCAGAAACTGAACTTCTGGTTTCCAGCATGCATGTAGGCAACCTACCCTTCTTGTTACTTGAACAATGATCAGTTGGCCGGCATGCATGATTGCACTGGAAAACAAAGATCAGTCCTTCCAGTTTCCAGAACTTCCATACGCATGAAGGCCAGCTGATTTTTGCCCACACATGCAAATGAGCAAATGAGAATGGACGTGTTTCAGTAGCCGGATTTTTTAAAAAATACTACCGGTTCTTTGAGCATGGCTTGGTGGGCATGGCAAGGGAAGGATACTGCAAAGTCCCCATTGCCTCCACCATTACTTGCTTTCCAAATCCCCTTTCCTGTGCAGGGCAACAAAAGAAAACCCAGCTGATCATCTGAGTCTCGGGAGGCAGCAAATAAATCAGGGGCAGGGGCAGCCAGAGGTGGTATTTGCCAGTTCTCCTAACTGCTCAAAATTTCTGCTACTGGTTCGCCAGAACTGGTTAGAACCAGCTGATTGCCATCTCTGATGTGTTTGCAGAAAACTAAGAACTCATCCAAGGAAGAGGATGATTTGATGTAAATATGGACACTCTCCAAATGCATTTTGGGATATGATGACATCAGAAGATTACTAATCTCCCTGAAAGTACCAAGTTCTTTTAATAAAATGGAGAACTTGTACAACATCTTGATGAATCCCATTCCTAACATTTCTTGTTTTTTTATCCAGGTACGTCCCCATGCCAGATGTGTAGAGAGCTGCCATCCGGGGTTCAGCAGGGTTGTTCAAGAGGGGAAACATATTTGTTGCTATAATTGTAGACAATGTCCTGAAGGAAGAATTTCAATTGAAACAGGTAAGTAAAAAAAGAGACAGCTGAGAGTTGAGAACTTCCAAACTCAACTTTCCTTTGGTCTTTTCATCTCTGCTATGCTATTTAGTGGATGGGATTTGGGTGAACTGCAGTAGATTTTATTTTCAAAGGTGGGTCTAATTTAAATACTTGTATAAATCCATTTTATTTTGGTTGAGGGTTGCAATTCTCTCCAGAGCACTCCACCACTAATGCTGCAGTTCAAAGAAATAGATATTCATAAATAACAAGGCAGAATCCATACGCTTGTTAAGAAAGAATTATTGTGTATGTGTCATGGGGATCGTGAATGGCATCCCAAGCCATGATCTCTTTCAGTTAGCTGTATATATATTGTCCTATATAGTTGGAATCACAAGACCTTCTTCATGTATTTCAGATACAGACCAATGTGAGAGATGCCCAGAAGATCAGTATTCGAATGCAGAAAAAGTCCAGTGCCTTCCCAAACGTTTCAGCTATTTATCCTATAGGGAACCCTTGGGAATCGTTTTGAGTTCTCTGACTCTTTTCTTTTCAGCAATTCTTATTTTGGTGGCAGTGACCTTCATTCTACATTGGGACACCCCCATTGTCAAAGCCAACAACAGGAACATCACGTGCATCCTCCTTTCCTCTCTCCTGCTGTGTTTTCTGTGCTCTCTGCTCTTCATAGGTCAGCCTGGAAATGTGAGTTGCTTCTTCAGGCAAACTATGTTTGGCACCATTTTCTCTCTCTCGGTATCTTGTGTCTTGGCCAAGACCATCATGGTTGTTATGGCTTTCCTGGCCACTAAGCCAGGAAACCAGATGAGGAAATGGCTAGGAAACAGACTGACGGGATCCATCATTGTCTTCTGCTCCTGTATTCAAGCTGTTATCTGTATGATATGGTTGATCATATCTCCTCCCTTCCCTGAATGGGACATGCATTCACAGGTTCAAGAGATCATTGTTCAATGTAATGAAGGCTCAGATGCCATGTTTTACATTGTACTGGGCTACCTGTGGCTCCTGGCCACCATCAGTTTTACTGTGGCTTTCTTTGCCAGAAAACTGCCTGATACTTTTAACGAAGCCAAGCTGATCACCTTCAGCATGCTTGTGTTTTGTAGCATTTGGTTGTCCTTCATACCAGCCTATCTGAGCACCAAGGGGAAATACATGGTGGCTGTGGAGGTCTTCTCCATCTTGGGCTCTACTGCAGGCCTCCTGGGCTGCATCTTCCTGCCCAAGTGCTACATCATTCTGCTGAACCCACATCTCAACACCAAACAGCATCTGACTAGGAAGACAGATTAATGGTTAAGTCTAACATTCTATACTTCAGCCTTTAACTGTGACCAAAAGTAATACTAGAGAAAGTCCAAATATTCATGGTGGCACCTTAACCATGCAATTCAATGCTATCTTTTTCTGCACTTTTTCTGCACAACATATATAATAAATCCACTAGGTTTTATCTAAGCTAGAGGATAAACAGTGAAATCCTACTTTTTTTTTACACTTCGCTGGTGCTCGTGAGGAACCATAGGAGAGTCATAAGATATTGAAGAAGACAGCCAGAAACACATTGCCCTGTTCCCGTCCCCTGCATGCAGACATGAGGAGTTTTATAACTTTATTGAGGTCCCATTCACACTAACCATAAGTTCTATTGAGTTCGATTCTTCTCAGTCTAGGTGTCTCTGTATGCTGTTTTGTGTATGAATAGTAAATTAGTTTCACTTGTATGTCTGAAGATAACATCGCAGATCATTTTACCAAGGCCCAAGGGAATATGAAGCATAACCGTTGTTGCAATGAATACAGATTATGATTGTAAGATTTATATATTGTCCTACCCAAAGGGGAGAATGTTAAGAATATAATTCCAACGGTTGAGTTGGCAATATATCATCCATATAGTAATGCTGTAATTGTTTCTTTAAATCATACTGTAAAATGTGATTGGTTGCTGTACTCCTCAATCGGCCATAAGAGGGAGCCAGAATGCCTGTTAGTTCTCTCTCTGTTTGTTAGATGCTGGGCTGATCTGATCTGAGTGCCGTAAGCTATTGTAAGTTTTGCAACTTTTAGCAAACCTTGATTACTGGACTGATTATATGTTACTGGACTATGTTATTTGGATTATCCCTTTACCGAGAGATGTTGAAAGCTGACAGACTTATCCGTGTATGACTTGGACTGTTTGATGGACTTTGATACCTCTATTTCCAAGAAAGTAAAAGTCTATTTAAACTGCAGTGTCTCTGTATGCTGGTTTGTGTGTCCTCCAACAAAACTCTCACAACGCTTCACTGAACGTACTCGCTCTCCCAACGGGGAGCTTACCTAACAAGAGCCACGAAGTCCAATGGCAAAGATACAAGTCTGCAAGTTCACACAGATGAAGTTCAAAGTTCAGACACATTCCAAAGTTCACACAGGCAAGCTTCCAGGCAAATATGCAAAAAGAAGCCTGTAGTACAATTATGTGGTCCAACAAATCACAGGTCTCTTTCAATAGAGCATGCACATTCTTTGCACTGGTAGAGAATGCAGTTCATCCTCATCCACCCTGACTGGCTACATCTGTAATCCTTCTCCACCCCATACTTCTGACTAGCTGTCTGAGCTCTACTGCTACAGCTGCATCTTTCTCCCTTCCTTTCCAGCCAGGTGTTAATTTGGTAGTTCCCCTGATTCTCCCTCTAAGGTTCCTGGTCTCTCTTCTTTCTTTGGCTCATTTACTCCCAACTCGGAAATCTTGGCATCTTCCTGATGCTCCTCCACAACCCTTCTGAAGTTCCCAGAATTGATTCTTCCTTGCGGTCCAAGCTGGAGTCCAGGGAAGCCATCTGAAAATAAGGCCATGCTATATTTTTGGGTGGGCAAAATTATAAGCCCCCACTGAAAATAAGCCCCCTAACACTCCCCTCTCCCGCCAGGCACAGCGCCACTCAGCAACCTAGCGATACCCCGAAGGCACCAAGCCATAAGAGCCAGGAAGGGGAGGGAGCAAATGCGCTCATTTTGCTTGCTGCCTTCAGGATACTGCAAGGTTGGTGAGTGGCGCTGTGCCCAGCTGGAGTGGGAGGTTGCCTGGTGGCTGCTCTCTTACAGGTCCAGGGGCAAATGGCTGTGTTGCACTGTCACAGCAGTGCAACACAGCAGCCATGAGGTGACCATGCTCACGAGCAGCTGCCCGGCAACCCCCCTTTCCAACCAGGCAGAGCACCACTCACTGACCCAGTGATATCCCATAGGTGCTAAGTCACGTGGCACTCTGCCCACCCCCCAGCTCCCGTGGCTTGGCACATTCAGGATACTCTTAGCTCCGCCTGGCTGAAAAGGCATGCTGCGCGAGTGTCTGTTCTGCCCCCACCTTGCGTGCCTCCCAGCAGCAACCTGCCCTGGCCCAGCTTTCCCTGCAGGACCAAGGCACCACCGCGGCGCTCTGAGCATAACCTATTCTCTGGCTTCCAAACTCCGGAGATCCACTGCTGTGTCTTCCAGCAGCGGCCCGACTGGGGGTATGCTCTATGGTTGTGGGCCAGCTGCCGTAAGACTCTCTGTCTCACTTTGGGATATCACTGGGTCAGTGAGTGGCTCTCTGCCGAGCTGGAAAGTGGGGCTGCTCATGAGCGTGATCACCTCATGGCTGATGTGTTGTGCTGCTTTAACAGCGCAACACAGTCATTTGCCCCTGAGGCTATGCCTGGCTCTTGGGGCATCAGCTTGCAAGAGAGCAGCCACCTGGCAACCCCAAAACAATAACCCACCCCAATAATAAGGCCCAAGCAATATTTTGTGGGTCAAAAGAAAATAAGATCCTATTTTATTTTTGGGGAAACACGGTAGTCAGTGAGAATGAGTCAGCACAAACACAGGTAGAATGTTTGGCATTGTTTCTTTTTCATTTTGTACTTATTTTGTACTTTTTTCTAAATATTACTTAGCATTCATTTTTTATCTTTCTCATTTAAAATGCCAATAAAGTTATTTTTTTAAAAAATGGCAAAGAGCAAATTCCCAAATTCTCTTCCCAATTCTTTATTGCAAACATAATTTAGGTTATTTGAGAAACGCCAATCCTCAAGAACAGCCTATAGCAGTTGTCAAGATAACATTTTTATCTGAGATTTTACAACTCCTATTTTAAGCTAAAGATGCTTATCATTTCCTATTTCTTCTCAGGTTAAACACTGAAAGGTGATTCTGGTGAAAATTGTGAGCTTTTTAGTATAGGAATAGTTGATTGAGAGATGTTTAAGTGGATTGTTTGAAGAGATAGAAATAATTACATTGATTTGCTTTGGCTTTTCCATTTGAAGGAACACCAATGTACTGTTGTAGATTTTCTCTGCATATTGGAATAATCAAATTCTCAAAGTCACATCTTCAGTGGGATTTCTGTGACTCAACAAGTGGGCAATAATGTGAGAGGTAATGTTGGTTGATGTAGGTAATGTAATTCTCAAAAGCTTAAGTTTCTGTTGTTGTTGTTTTTTTCTATGTGGAAGGTCAAGGTAAGAATAAAGAAGATTGCAAAGGAAGAGAAAAAAATAGCACTTGCTATGGGACATTAACTGCAACTCTCACAATAACCATGTACAGACTTTAGACAAACAAAATTGCCTAAAATCACAAGGGAGTAGAGGATAAGGTTATGATTTGCAAAATGACTATATTCCACTTCTGTTTCTTTGGCAGTCTCACACTTGAATAAGGACATCTGGGAGAAAAAGAGTAAAAAAAAAAATATCTGTACTTTGAAAGATTACTCATAATTCACCTTAGGCCACCACCATCTCATTTAGCCAAGTCAAGAAAACAATTCTTTTTTATCATTTACTCTTGCAAAACCTCCTTCTCAGCCAACATTTCTCATTAGGTCTAACCAATGCCAGTTTTTTGGGAAACCTGATAACTATATTTTCTTGACCATGTACTTGAAAAGATGGGACGATGGCTCAGGTCTCCTGGCATTGAAATGTATTCCCCCCCCCTCCTCCTCCTCTTCTTCTTCTTCCTCCTCCTCCTCCTCTTCCTCCTCCTCCTCCTCTTCCTCCTCCTCATCCTCCTCCCCCTCTTCCTTTTCTCCTTCTCCTTCCCCTTCTTTCTTCCTTCCAGTGAGAATTTGAAATCAATCTGCCTCCAGCCCTTTAAAGTTTCAAGGACCAATTCCACCTCAAGAGCTGAAATGATACTTGGCGGATTTACTTCATTTTTACTCAGTGTTAACAGCGTACAGGATTTCAAAAACCTGCCAATTGTTGTTAAAATTAGAAAGTAGGTGCCTCTTTCCTCTTTGAAGAAAGTACATTGGAACTGGAGAGAAAGGTGATAGAATGCAGGGTACATTATTCTGCTCCCTTTGCTGTCACATTTAGAGATAGATACAGAGACAGGTTTTCAGAATTGGAAGGGACCTTGTAGTCCAATCCTCACAACCCCCACAAACCCCCACACTATTTTTTTCAAGTTTTATTTGTTTTTTTTATATTCCATTTCCACCGAACATTTAAGATCTGGGTTTTAAACAATCAAAATCCACATGCTTATTACAATATTCATCACAATGGTATTAATAATATATCAGTACAATTACAATAGTATATAGCATCTTCATCATCAAATTCTCTCCACATTAACATTTTTTATATATATAATATATATTTCATTTGTATAACATTTTTGGCAGTTGTATTAGCCACTAACACAGCCCAGCTTCGAATCCCAATAAAGGTATGGCTAGCTGATGAGAGCTAAATAGCTTGAAACAGATCTATACTAGTCTCCCTTTATTTATTTATCAGCACAAATGCAACACAAATGTAACACAGGCAACAGTAAAAATAATGGCTTTCTATCTGGATGGTCTTTTGTAATTAGCCAATAGACATAGAAAGGAAGCAGTATGCTTCCTCCCATATTTGGGCATACCAGGGGCTGTGACACAATACATATACATATACATACATACATACATACATACATACATACATACACACATATCTCCTCCTTTCTAACTTCTGTTTCTATTGTCTACCCATTGGTAAAATACCTCCCATGTCGAAAAATATTCAGTTTCTTCTATATCTTTAACAATGAGCAATAGGTTGATAGATAGAAGAATATAATTTAAAACTAGCTAAACTTACCTAAATTTAGTGACAACAGGTATAGTTAAATAAAAATTGATAATTATAGAAATGTATACAATATCTAGTGTTAATGATAATTAATAATTTAATATGAATATTGAATGTTACCCTTGAAGGGAAGGCTAGAAATACTTTTGGACTATATATAAAAGTCATTAATAACAATAACAATAAAAAAGAACAAAATTAGACAAAGTTAAGTTTTAACTATTAAGGGGAAAATGTTATGATATAGGATCTAGTTAAATAAAGAAAGGATAATGATAATAAATTATATACATGTATGGGTAGAATATAAGGGAATTGGATGTAAATGGTAAACAGGGATTTGGAAAGGATGATTAGAAAATTTTGGTATTAAACATTATGGATGTTTAGCTAGAATAGGATATGAGGATTTAATGTGAATGAAGAATTTTATAAATAAGTAAATGAAATGCCAGTATGTGATTATGTATTAAATCTTGGTATATTTTATGATGAAGGACGTTTAAATAATCATAGTTAAATAAAGGTGGAGGTATGATGATGGTAATATAATAAATATCCGAGTTAAGATATTAGAGTTAATATGAATTATATTTGATAACGGTGGAAGAGATGCACAAAAGCCTTTTGTAACCAACTGATACACTTTCTACAGTTTGTAAAGAAGGAGGATTTGTATGCTTGTTTTTGAAAATAAAAATATATTTTAAAAAAACAATGAGCATTCCTCTGTCCATTTCTGTCCATTCTAATATTTTGTTTCATTACACTCTCATCTGACACTACTTCATCTTTTTTCCATTCTTGTGCAAATACAATTCTAGCAGCAGTTAATATATGTAAGACCAGATACATAGTCTTTTTGTCATATTATCTGAGCACCAAAGGGAAATACAAGGTGGCTGTGGAGGTCTTCTCCATTTTGGGCTCTACTGCAGGCCTCCTGGGCTGCATCTTCCTGCCCAAGTGCTACATCATTCTCCTGAACCTACATCTGAACAGAAAACAACACCTGACCAGGAAGAAAGATGAATAGTTAAATCTAATAATCTCTTATTCAGCCTTTAACTGGTAATTAAAAGTGTTGGTCAGAAAATGTTCAGATTTATAAATATTGTAAATAAATGAATGAGTGAACAAATGAATGAATGAATGAATGAATGAATGAGTACCATAACTTCATTGGAACTTTTAATAGTTTGGTGCGATGGATAAAGCAAGGATAGTTTGAGAAATTCATGGTTTTTGTAGACATGCGAGAACCCCTGGAAAATAAGCTTTCCCAGATGTCATATAGGTTCATTCAAAATTGTTATCATTGGTCCCATATTCTATCTTTGTTTTTCATCTATTTGAGAAGCACACCTTGGTCCTCTGCTTTGGAAATTGTATAATTTTAATTCTTATGAAATATGGCCTCTGCACAGGTCTCCTGGGATGATTTTTCTCCCCAAGTGCAATATTATATTCTTCCACCCACTTCTAAACACAAAATATCTAACCACAAGGAGAGTTTAATTGTAAAATCAAACTTTCTATTATTTGGCATATATCTGGTGACTTAATTATCCATATGGACGGTCTAAATATTCAAGGTGGCAATTGTACGAATGCATGTCCTGTCCTGCTGGGTTTGAAATCTTCATTGAAGCTTTGCCAGCCTTGAATAGTATTTCCCTCATATTCGCCCTGTGCAGGAACCAGGCCCAAACTCAATGAGTCCAATTCAGGAACACAACAAGTCTATAAAGTCATCCACCTGGTTTAGAGTCAAAAAACAAGTCCATGGTCCAAACACAAAATACCAAGACCAAAGGTCCAACTTTCTAGAGGCAAAGTCCAAAGTCTGATGATCAAAGTCTAATAGCACAGTCAATGTTTCAATTCACAGAAAACATTACACTTGGCCAATAAAGAACTATTCTGTTCTGTTATGTTCTGTTCTGTTCTACTCCGTTCCATTCCATTCCATTCTACTATACTCTATTCTATATTCTATATTCTATTCTACATTCTATATCCTATTGTACATTCTATTCTACATTCTACATTCTATTCCACTCTACTCTACTCTGCTCTGTTCTGTTCTGTTCTATTCTATTCTATTCTATTTCTATTCTATTCCATTCCATTCTTCTATATTCTATATTCTATTCTACATTCTATTCTATTCTATTCTATTCTATTCTATTCTACTCTACTCTACTCTACTCTACTCTATTCCCTTTCCATTCCATTCTTCTATACTCTATTCTACATTCTACATTCTACATTCTACATTCTACATTCTACATTCTAGTCTAGTCTAATCCATTCCATTCCATTCTTCTATATTCTATTCTACATTCTACATTCTATTCTAGTCCAGTCTATTCCATTTCATTCCACTCTTCTATATTCTATTCTACATTCTATTCCATTCCATTCTGTTGAAAATAATTAATTCGTACCCAAATTCATTTTGTTTTAGTGTTGAGTGAACAAGTTGTTTAATAAGCATGTTGTAGTCATCATAATCCCCAGTTTATTATAATATATTTTCTTGAACCTATGGGATGTCACATTTTGATAGGCCTATGTCATTCAGAGTCAAGGTAACCTTCAGGTTGATGACTTGCAAATTGAAGGGCATTCAGTAACTGCCTCATGGGATAGATGTATTCTGAAAGCAGGCACCAGGTATCAATCCACTCAAATTAATTTCACTGCATGGACTACAAATCCCTCCTAGATAGATGTGGATCAGATTCTGATTTCTGAAGGAAACAAACACCATTTTAGAAGAAGCCATGAGGAGAAATTCCTGAGGTAGTGGCCCAAGGAGCAGAGAGAGAAAACCAACAGACAGAATGTCTGCAGAGACCACATTACAGCCCAGCAAAGAATTTCTAAGAAGAAAAAATGGGAACAATGATGGCATTTCATCTGTGGTGATAAGACTCCTTTAAAAAAAGACTGTTTACAACGAAGAAAAACAACTGATGGACAAGTTGCTGTTTCAAAATTTAGCTACGGCAATAGCAGAAACAAATGGTTAATAGATAGTGGGGCCAATCCAGAGGTGGGTTCCTACCGGTTCGCACCAGTTCGGTAGAACTGGTTCGTCAAATCTACCGAACCGGTTAGAAGAGGTTCCACTAGAGGACCCGGAAAGCAGGCCACACCTACAGAAGAGGTTCCAAAAAATTTTGAAACCAACCACTGGGCCAATGAAACAATTGTTAATAATTCAAAACTGTTTTTCAGAATGTGTCCAGCTGGAGGAGATGCAGTAGCTTTGGCAAATGGCCAGAAGGCTAAAGTCCTGGGAAAAGGCAATGTGCTGATTCCATGTCTGGAGGAAAAGTTTAGTAACATATTATGTGTGCCTGAAATGGAGCATAATTTAGATTTGGGTGAAGTCACGTTGACTGCCAATTATTTAATCAAATGGGTCCATTTTTTTTTTCAAAAAAGGGAATGAATAGCCCTTAGGAGGCTTATAGAGTGCTCCTGGGTGGGGGGCAATAATGAGCAAAAATGGTCCATTTTTTGCAAAAACGGGGCGGGGTTTTTTTTTTCCAAAAAAGGGACATTGATAACCTTTAGGAAGCTTACAGAGTGCTCCTGGAGCCTGGGGGGACAAAACTCAGCAAAAATCTGCCCATTTCTTTGCTCATTTCTGCCCTCTCAAGCCGCCAGATTCTGGGGCCCAGAATCTCTCAGGAAGCCTCCTACAAGATAGGCATGGCCATCATGGTGAAGAGGACGGGGTTTTGGGAGGCAAAAATGGTATATTCAGTGTATAAGATGCACCCAGATTTTCAGCCTTTTTTTTTTTGAGGGAAAAAGAAGTGTCTTATACTCTGAAAAATATGGTATATATTCATACACACACTCACACAAAGAGGGACGGAGAGAGAGAGAGAGAGAGAGGGAGGGAGGGACATATGAACTCTCCACTGACATTATTCCAATGGTGATAATATTCTCCAGACATCAAAACTGTAAACAAATGACATTAGAAAAAAGAAAATATAAAAAAGGACTGCCCCATGGGCACTGGGGAGTAGAATGCAAGAACACACAAGTCTTGTGATTTAAACTGTCCCAAATTACGTTGTGTTTTCTGGAACTCTACATGGCTATTGAGACATTTTTCAGGATTATCACTATATGCAATAAGAATCAGAGCTAAGAGTCAGGCTTCAGACTTGCTCTTGACAGCAATATTGAGGCTGTTGTATGCAGAGTAACATGGGAAGCTGCTGGAGGAAGGTCTATACTTACAGAGCATTTAATGTGCAGAATGCTCTTCATTCTCCTATTTCCACTCTTCAGAGTGGAGTCTCTGCCATGTCACCCAGGAGAAGCCATACCTGTTCCAAATGAATGGTACCAGCAAGGGGACTTTGTCATCGGTGGGATGGTATCCATGGCTAACTACCAATTCAATGAAGTTTCATTTGAGCAGCATCCATCTCAGGAGTATTTTGGACATCCAGAGTAAGCTATTCTTAACATTCAACCTTTCTGTTATCTCTATGTAGGAATTTGCAATGAATAAAGAGAAAAGTAGATTATCTTATTTCACAATGAGAACATTCTGTTATGTGTTTTCAGGGATATTAGCTACAGTTTGATTCAATCTGCAACAATGGAAATCACAAGTTCAGTGCAGGAGAGTTTAGAATAGAGTTGGATTGGTCATTCTCCAATTGTGCATGCATATGGGGTAAAGCATCTCTCTGGGGTTCCAGGAAAAATAATCAGGAAATATTTAATGATATGTGTAAATTTTTCCCGTTTTCAGCGTGCTAACAAAATTTTACCAACATGTCCTTTCCTTGGTCTTTGCTGTGAAGGAGATCAATGAGAATCCAGAAATCTTGTCCAATGTCACTCTTGGTTTCTACATTCACGATAGCTATTACAATGCCATCATGACCTATAGGACCACGATGGATCTGCTCTTCAGATCAGACAGATTAGTCCCCAACTATAAATGTGACACCAGGAGAAATCTCATCTCTATCATAGGAGGCCTCAGCTTTGGAACTTCCTCCTATATCACAGATCTCGTGAAGTTTTACAAGATTCCACAGGTAGGATTTTTGGAAACACAGGCATTAAAATTCCCTCCTCCTTTCTTTTTTTTCCAAACTGGGGATATTAAAAAATGGTTATCGTACAACCACACACCTCTACAATCTAACTAAATTTGTTGGAAAATATGAAGAAAAAAGATGCTGATATATTCCCATAATATTTGTTTCTTTTAGCTCACATATGGCTCATTTACTCCACAAGATGCTTATAGCACAGAGGTTCCCTTCTATTACTCCATGGTCCCAAATGAGTCTTCACAGTACATTGGGATAATCCGACAGCTTCAACATTTTGGGTGGATTTGGGTTGGGCTCATTGCTATTGATAATCCCGAAGGAGAACATTTTCTGCAGATCATGGAGTTCCTTTTCCCCCAGTATGGCATCTGCTCTGCTTATATGGAAAGAGTTCCATTATTAACCCACTGGGATAAATTAATTGAGATGGTTGAGGAAGGGCAAAATATTTACAAACACATAATCGATGAGAAGATCAACACCGTTGTCATCTGTGGAGAATCTTTGACCATTGCATGGTTAACAAATATAAATTTTTGGCTTGATCCTGCACGTGAGCAGAGTTCCTTGGGAAAGGTGTGGATCATGACAGCCCAGATGGATTATTTATTAACAGGAATGAATAAAAAATGGGATCGGCAGTTCTTTGATGGTTCCATTTGCTTTACAATTCACTCCAAAGAAATTCCAGGGTTCCAGGAATTCTTGAAGTTCATAAAACCTCCTTGGATTCCAGGAGATGGTTTTTTCCCACTTTTCTGGGAACAAGTCTTTGATTGTTCATTACCATCCTCTTCTTTGGCCGAAGTGGACAGTCACATATGCACTGGAGAGGAGAAACTATGGGAGATTCCTGGGGCTCTTTTTGAGGTGGAGATGTCTGGGCACAGCTATAGTGTCTATAATGCTGTCTACATATTGGCTCAAGCTTTACACGCTCTTTTCTCAGTTCGATCTAATCACAGGCATTTTTTGAGGCATAAATCTTCAGAATATGAAGAATCACAGCCATGGCAGGTCATTAGTGTGCTGCAAGCATTTTGTATGAGACAATAGCAAAGTACAAAGTTGGGGTATGTAGTTCTGACAGGGAAGTGCAACTACAGCACTAAAAATTGGATTTGAATATATATTTTTCTATTGATGATATTTATTTGCAAACCTCTATTTCCATGCCTGTAATTCTTCTAAATGGCAAATGTAAAAGTGAGCTGATATGATGGACTAAAGTGAAGTGGCAATTTTCTTGGAAGAAGGGAGCACATTTCAGAAATTGTTTGCAGGGGAGAGAAGAGGCAGCACAGTCTCCAACTTCAGAGGAGACAGAGGAAGAGGAGACAGTAGGAAAGAGTTAGAGGAGAGAGAGGAGGAGAGTTAGAATATCCACTGTCTAGAATCTCTCAGGGTATTTCCATTAGGATGTGAATAGTAAGGATTAAATCTAGGAAGATTTTGCCTACAGTGTGTAAGCAAATAAAAACCTTGATTTTTGGTGCAATTTTTGTATGTCATTTTTGGGCTTAACCGTCACAGTGATATGTTTTCCAGTTTATTTCCTGAGCCTAGTAAACTTGTGGTGCATAATCCAAATAGGGGGAAAAGCAACTACAACATGGATTTGAACAAATTGCATCATTTCATTTCCATCACTGTAATTGGTTTCCAAATTCCAAATAATTTTGATTTCTACTGAAAATAGTTGAGGAATGCTGCTTAGCTGAGCCAATTATCCAATTATCAGTACTTATTATGTCCTTAGCAGCCGTATAACTGTGAAAATGTTACGCAATGAAAAGTGGGTGGGATATCTGAAATATCTGATCTTGTTATCCCAGTATGCACAAGATAACAAACTGGTTCTCAAAAGGCTGGAGAAATGGACTTTGCATGTTTGCAGAGTTTCTCCCTCAAATGTATAGTGCAACTATGACAAAATTGTTTGTACATTTCATAGAATTCTTTATTGGCCAAGTATGATTGGACACACAAGGAATTTGTATTTGGTGCATATGCTCTCAGTGTATGTAAAAAAATGCTAGATACATTCATCAAGAATCATCAGGTAAAACATTTATTGATGGTCATAGGATACATATAAGCAATCAGGAAACTACCAATATTAATTGTAAGGACACAAGCAACAAAGTTACAGTCCTGTGGTCATAAGTGGGAGGAGATGGGTGATAGGAACTATTTTTATTGTTTTATTTACCTGTTTTATCATTCCCAATTATATAGCTCCACTTATTTCTTAGAGGCATGAAAGTCAACAATTCTCTTGGACACATCTTGACCTTTTATGATCAAAAGAAGATGGAAGGTGGATTTGATATTGTAAACATAGTTGCCTTTCCCAATTCCACTTTCCAGAGACACAGGATTGGAAATGTGGATCCTGATGCTGCAAAAGGAGAGGAATTAGTCATTAATGAAGACATGATGGTTTGGCATAGATCATTTAACCAGGTATGGTTTCAAAAGAATTTTTATGACCATTCTCCTGTGGATTCTTTTGGCTTGGAAATTTAATGTTCTCCTTCCAGGCAAACCACGAGGAAGAGCCAAATGAAAAAAAAAAGTCATTCTAATGTGGGTGTAGGGTTTCCTGCCTAAGCAAGAGGTTGGATTAGAAGACCTCCAAAGTCCCTTCCAACTCTTTTATTCTATTCTATTCTAAATTTGATTGACTCAATCTATATGAACAAATGGATGAATTGAAATAATATAACATCACATATGGATTTATTAGATTGGCATATTTACTTTTATTCTCCTGGGTAACCCAAGAAAATAACCAGATTAAGAAATGTTTTTTTCTCTTTAATTATTAAAAGATAACAATATCTGGTATTGTGCACTATATTTAATAGTCTTCCCTCCTATATTGCAATGTAAATGAGAAATAAAAAATCCTTTTAAGGGACTATGTTTCCCTAGTTGAGTGAAGCTTTATGAAATCTGTGTGTTCAAACCACGAGTGAAATTCAGCAGGTTCTGACGAATTTTGAAGAACTGGCAAATACCACCTCTGACTGGCCCCGCCCCATCTATTCTCTGCCTCAAGTGTCCCAGCTGATTGGGAGGAAATGGAGATTTTGCAGGAATCTTCCCCTGGAGTGGGGAGGAAATTGAGATTTTACAGTATCCTTCTCCTAGCATGCCCACCAAGCCATGCCAACTCAACCCAAACCTGTGATGGACTGACTCAAAACTTCTGGTCAAATGGATATCTTGAATTAATAAATTATATATTGAAATTCTCATATGGATTTAATTAAACAAAAACTGGAAATCCAGATCAATTATGGTCACAAAATAAAATCAGAGGGCAAATTGAATTGTACTTCGTTGCTTTTGATATAAATCATCAAGTCCAATCAATTTCTCCTTTTACAACCTTTAGATGGAACTTTTCTTTTTAATGGAACAGCATATTTTATCTGCAATGTAACAACTGAATTTTTTGAAAACAATAAATTTTCATATTCTAATATTTTAATATTGATAACTAGGTGCTTCCCATTTCTCTGTGTAATGAACATTGTCACGGTGGATATCAGAAAAGGAAAAAGGAAGGGAAAAAATTCTGCTGTTATGATTGTATTCCCTGCCCAGAGGGAAAAATCTCCAAAGAGATGGGTAAGTTTACAAATCATTTAATTTTATTGTTATACTGTCTATTGTGGGGAACCCTTTCAATTTATTAAATTGTCGGATTGTGCATGGATGAGAGTTTCCTTGGAAGCTGAATTGGACAATGAAATCAAATTCATTAATACATGAAAAATTATAGGCCCCAACAACGGAATTATAAGTGATGATTACGACCACACAACGTCTTAAATAATAAATAATAAACAAACAAACAAAGAAAGAAATCTTGGAAAGGCTTCAGCTTTATAACCAAGCAACCATCATAGTGGAGATTCAGAAACATGTAAAGAATGTATAGATGCATAGATAAAAATAATTATTTCAGAGATATTTTTTTAAGATTAAAAAGGAGAAATAACAAAAAAGTGATTCTACAATTTAAAAATTACATATAATACAGTGACTGGGAAGGAAGGAAGGAAGGAAGGAAGGAAGGAAGGAAGGAAGGAAGGAAGGAAGGAAGGAAGGAAGGAAAAAATTCAGAAGTGATGTCTTGCTATTTAAATTGAAACATTTGGTATTGCTATGAAAAACCTCCAGAGTGCACCAACTAAATAAGGACATTCTTGAAATACCATAATGAAAACAATTTATGAAATTTATGGAAGTGAATATTTATTTCTTAGGAAGAGTGGACAAACTAATGAAACATATCTCTTAACAATGAGAATCCCGTAGACATAATGAGAACTCTGATTAAATCACTTGCTACTTTAAAATTTAAATCTTTTTCATTTCCATCCAGTCACTACATATCTACCTACCTATTTACCTATTTCTACGCAATTTTGTTTCATTGTAAAACATTTATTCATATTTCCCCAAAGTGTGTAGCTCTCTTGGATGTGAATTATCTAAATATGTATTTTATATGTAATGCTGGTTGATTCCAATATTCTCCTTATGGGGGTAAAGACAAGCAATGAAATGTTAAAAGAAAGCAAGAAAGCAAAAATAACAATAATAAATAAAAAGGGTTATAATCCTATTTCCATTCTAGTTTTCACTTGAAATATGTGATAACTCATCTTTTTACAAGTTCATTCTTGATACATTATCTTTCATTTTCACTTTGTATTTATTGTATTCATATATCTATCTATCTATCTATCTATCTATCTATCTATCTATCTATCTATCTATCTATGTATATATATGTATCTATGTATGTGTGTGTGTATGTGTGTATGTGTATGTGTATGTATGTATGTGTGTATATATATATATATATATGTGTGTGTGTGTGTGTGTGTGTGTGTGTGTGTGTCTGTGTGTGTGTGCGTGTGTGTTTTATTTGTGCTGATAAATAAATAAAGGGAGACTAGTATAGATCTATTTCAAGCTATTTAGCTCTCATCAGCTAGCCATACCCTTACTGGGATTTGAACCTGGGCTATATGACATACTAGGCAGACTTCTTAGCCATTAGGCCACAGGCTCTTATCCGTTATCAGCGAAGCCAGGGTGAAAGGTATCTATTAGATTTTTACAACCCCTGGTAAGCCCCAATTATGGGTGGAAGCTAACTGCTTCCATCATCTGTCAATCGGCTCATCACAAGAGTCCATCACGACAGAAACCCAACATTTTTACTGTTGCCTTTGTTATATTTGTGTTTTTTTTTATTTGTGCTGATAAATAAATAAAGGGAGACTAGTATAGATCTATTTCAAGCTATTTAGCTCTCATCAGCCAGCCAGGGTGAGAGGTATATATTTAAAGTCACAACCCCTGGTATGCCCAAATATGGGAGAAAGGTCACACTTCCACTCTCTGTCTTCGGCTCGTCACAAGAGACCATCCAGACAGAAACCCAATATTTTTTACTGTTGCCTTTTTGTTACATTTGTTATATTTATGCTGATAAATAAATATATACCTCTCACCCTGGCTGGCTGATAAGGAGTCGAGCTCTGTAGCTGAATGGTTAACACATCTGCCTAAGAGGCAATAGAGCACAGGTTCGATTCCCAACAAAGGTGTGGCTAGCTGATGAGAGCTAAATAGCTTGAAATAGATCTATACTAGTCTCCCTTTATTTATTTATCAGCATAAATATAACAAATGTAACAAAAAGGCAACAGTAAAAAATATTGGGTTTCTGTCTGGATGGTCTCTTGTGATGAGCCGAAGACAGAGAGTGGAAGTGTCACCTTCCTCCCATATTTGGGCATACCATGTGCTGATAAATAAATAAAGGGAGAGTAGTATATATATATATATGATAGATAGATAGATAGATAGATAGATAGATAGATAGATAGATAGATAGATAGATAGATAGAGATAGATAGATAGATAGATAGATAGATAGATAGATAGATAGATAGAGATAGATAGATAGATAGATATAGATATAGATATAGATATAGATATAGATATAGAGACAGAGACAGAGAGAGAGAGAGAGAGAGAGAGATACATATAGATAGATAGATAGATGATAGATAGATAGATAGATAGATAGATAGATAGATAGATAGATAGATAGAGATAGAGATAGATAGATAGTTTCAGTTCAGTTTCAGTTGCGTTTATTTATAGGCCGCACTTTTCCCTGAGGGGACTCAGGGCGGCTAACAACTTGTATGGGAGGGGAAGACATACAATAACATAACAACACAATATATGATTAAAATCAAGCAACATTCATTCAACATTCGTGTGGGGGCAAATTATGGTCTTTACCCCCAGGCCTGGCGGGATAGCCAGATCTTGAGGGCTGTGCGGAAGGTCTGAAGGGTGGTGAGGGTACGAATCTCCACGGGGAGATCGTTCCAGAGGGTCGGAGCTGCTACTGAAAAGGCTCTCCTCTGCATAGTTGCCAGCCGGCACTGGCTGGCAGATGGCACTCGGAGGAGGCCTAATCTGTGGGATCTTATGGGTCGAGAGGAGGTGATTGGCAGGAGGCGGTCTCCCAAGTACGCAGATCCACTACCATGAAGGGCTTTATAGGTAGTAAGAAGCACCTTGAAGCACACACGGAGATCAACAGGTAGCCAGTGCAGCTCGCGGAGGATAGGTGTTATGTGGGTGAACCGAGGTGCACCCACAATCACTCGCGCAGCGGCATTCTGGACTAGCTGAATCCGCCGGATGCTCTTCAAGGGCAGCCCCATGTAGAGCACATTGCAGTATTCCAGCCTAGAGGTCACGAGGGCGCGAGTGACTGTTGTGAGAGCCTCCCGATTCAGGTAGGGTCGCAACTGGCGCACCAGGTGAACCTGGGCAAATGCCCCCCTGGTCACAGCCGACAGGTGGTGATCAAAGGTCAGCTGTGGATCCAGGAGGACTCCCAAGTTGCGAACCCTGTCTGAGGGGTGTAAAATTTGGCCCCACAGCCTGAGCAATGGAACACTAACCAAATTTTTGGGAGGGAAACACAACAGCCACTCGGTCTTTTCTGGGTTGAGTACAAGCTTGTTAGCCCTCATCCAGTCCCTGACGGCCTTGAGACCCTGGTTCATCACGTCCACCGCTTCATTGAGTTGGCACGGGGCGGACAGATACGGCTGTGTATCGTCCGCATATTGGTGGTATCTTATCCCTTGCCTCCGAATGATCTCGCCCAGCGGTTTCATGTAGATGTTAAATAGTACGGGGGACAGGACCGACCCCTGCGGCACCCCATATGTTAGGGGCCTCGTGGTCAATCTCTGTCCCCCGACCAACACCGACTGCGACCTGTCCGAGAGGTAGGAGGAGAACCACTGCAAAACAGTGCCTCCCACCCCCACCTCCCTCAGTCATCGCAGAAGGATACCATGGTCGATGGTATCGAAAGCCGCCGAGAGGTCAAGGAGAACCAAGATGGAGGCGTGGCCACCATCCCTGGCTCTCCAGAGATCGTCAGTCAATGCGACCAAAGCGGTTTCTGTGCTGTAACCAGGTCTGAAGCCGGACTGGAAGGGGTCCAGGTAATCGGCTTCCTCCAAGGACCGCTGGAGCTGGTAGGCCACAACCTTCTCAACAACCTTCCCAATAAAGGGGAGGTTGGAGACTGGACGGTAGTTGTTAAGTACGGCTGGATCCAAAGATGGTTTCTTCAGGAGGGGTCTCACCACCGCCGTTTTAAGTGCGGTGGGGAAGTGCCCCTCCCGAAGCGAGGCGGTAATAACCGCTTGGATCCAGCCCCGTGTCACCTCCTTGCTGTTAGCAACCAGCCAGGAGGGACACGGGTCCAGTACACAGGTGGAGGCACTTACAGCCCTCATGGCCTTGTCCACGTCCCCGGGGGTAACATCCTGAAACTCAACCCAGCGATGATCTACCAAATCGTCCTCTCGTGCCTCGGCTGGCTCTGCAAAGGTGGAGTCCAAATCCGACCGAAACCGTGCAACTTTGTCCGCCAAGAACTGGGCATAGTCTTCAGCCCTACCCTGCAAGGGGTCCCCCGTATCCCTCTTATTTAAGAGGGAACGGGTTATCCTAAACAGGGCGGATGGACGGGACTCGGCGGACGCAACCAAGGTGTCAATATAAGATCTCTTTGCTGCCCTAAGTGCCCTGATGTAATCCTTGGTTCAGATAGATAGATAGATAGATAGATAGATAGATAGATAGATAGATAGATAGATAGATAGATAGATAGATAGATAGATAGATAGATATACACACGCACGCACGCACACACACACAAACACACTCACACAATGTATTTATAAAACATCTAAAATTCAAATGCGGTCAATATGATTCAATATTCAATAAGTCAATATGGTTTTAAATTTATAAATGATCCCTTCAGATATTCACAAATCTTGACTGGAGCATTCCTTTATCAAAAGAAAGCAAACAAAGATAACATGGATGTTCATGTTATTTGCTGATTTTTTTATGTATAATCAAAATAATATTTGACAATATCACAATACAAAAAATATACATATACACAGGGAGTATTATCATTTTGTAGGTGCAATGTTTGATACAAAGGCATAAATATCAGGATGTGGATCAATATGAAAATTAATAATGATCATTCTATTGAACCTGTATTGATATTTTTTTCCTCTTTAGACGTTGTTGCTTGCTTTCAATGTCCTGATGATCAATATGCAAACCATAAGAAAGATAGATGCATCATGAAAACAATTAGCTTCTTGTCGTATGAAGAACCTTTAGGACTCATTTTAACCACTGTTGCCACTTTATTTTTCCTCACTACAACATGGGTGTTGGGAGTATTTATTAAACACAAAGACAGTCCTATTGTGAAAGCCAACAACCGAGATCTCACCTACACTCTCCTCATCTCCCTTCTGCTTTGCTTCTTCTGCTCTTTGCTCTTCATTGGACAACCTGGAAGAGTCACCTGTCTCCTCAGACAGTCTGCATTTGGACTCACCTTCTCATTGTCCATCTCTTGTGTGTTGGCCAAAACCATCCTTGTTTCTCTTGCCTTCAAGGCCACCAAGCCAGGATCTCGGTTGAGGAAATGGGTGGGGAAAAAACTAGCTGTTTCTATTGTCCTTCTCTGCTCTCTATTCCAAGCAAGCATCTGTATTGTTTGGTTATCCACCTCTCCCCCATTCCCAGAATTAGATGTGCACTCAATCACTGAAAAAATGGTTCTACAATGTAATGAGGGGTCAGTTGGTATGTTTTATTGTGTCCTGAGCTATATGGCCCTCCTTTCATTTGCCAGCTTCCTTGTAGTGTTCCAAGCTCGTAAACTGCCTGACACCTTTAATGAAGCCAAGTTCATTGCCTTCAGCATGTTGGCTTTCTGCAGTGTGTGGGTCTCCTTTGTGCCAACCTACCTGAGCACCAGAGGAAAAGCCATGGTGGCTGTGGAGATCTTTTCTATTTTGTGCTCTAGTGCAGTGCTTCTAGGATGTATCTTCTTCCCCAAGTGCTATATTATAGTATTTAGGCCTGGTTCAAACAACAGGGAACAATTGATAAGAAGAATTGTTTGAATACCTTTTGCCTTTTTCTGACTATGTTTTAAAGTTGAGAGGATACAAATATAGTATATCCCATGTTGTCAAAGCCAACAACAGGAACATCACATGTGTCTTCCTTTCCTCTCTCCTGCTGTGTTTTCTCTGCTCTTCATAGGTCAGCCTGGGAATGTGACTTACTTTCTTAGGCAAACTATGTTTGGCACCATTTTCTCTCTCTCGGTATCTTGTGTCTTGGCCAAGACCATCACGGTTGTTATGGCTTTCCATGCCACTAAGCCAGGAAACAAGATAAGGAAATGGGTAGCAAACAGACTGGTGGGATCCCTCATTGTCTTCTGCTCCTGTATTCAAGCTGTTACCTGTATGGTATGGTTGATCGTATCTCCTCCCTTCCCTAAGTGGGACATGCATTCACAGGTTCAAGAGATCATTGTTCAATGTAATGAAGGGTCAGATGCCATGTTTTACATTGTCCTCGGCTACTTGTGCCTCCTGGCCACCATCAGTTTCACTGTGGCTTTCTATGCCAGAAAACTGCCTGACACTTTTAATGAAGCCAAACTGATCACCTTCAGCATGCTTGTGTTTTGTAGCATTTGGGTGTCCTTCATCCCAGCCTATCTGAGCACCAAGGGGAAATACATGGTGGCTGTGGAGGTCTTCTCCATCTTGGGCTCTACTGCAGGCCAGTCAGGGTGGATGAAGATGAACTTTACACAGAGTGTAATGAAACAAAATAATAGAATGGACAGAAATGGACAGAGGAATGCTCATTGTTTTTTTAATATATTTTTTTTTCAAAAGAAACATACAAATCCTCTTTCTTTACATGCTGTAGAAAGTGTATCAGTTGGTTACAAAAGGCTTTTGTGCATCTCTTCCACCGTCATCAAATATAATTCATATTAACTCTAATATCTTAACTCGGATATTTATTATATTACCATCATCATACCTCCACCTTTATTTAACTATGATTATTTAAATGTCCTTCATCATAAAATATACCAAGATCTAATACATAACCACATACTGGCATTTCATTTACTTATTTATAAAATCCTCCATTAACAATAAATCCTCATATCCTATTCTAGCTAAACATCCATAATATTTAATACCAAAATTTTCTAATCATCCTTTCCAAATCCCTGTTTACCATTTACATCCAATTCCCTTATATTATACCCATACATGTATATAATTTATTATCATTATCCTAGAAACAGAAGTTAGAAAGGAGGATATATAGCAATATATATATTGTTTCAAAACCCCTGGTATGCCCAAATATGGGAGGAAGCATACTGCTTCCTTTCTCTGTCTATCGGCTCATCACAAGAGACCATCAAGACAGAAAGCCATTATTTTTACTGTTGCCTTTGTTACATTTGTGTTGCATTTGTGCTGATAAATAAATAAAGGGAGACTAGTATAGATCTATTTCAAGCTATTTAGCTCTCATCAGCTAGCCATACCTTTACTGGGATTCGAACCTGGGCTGTATTAGTGGCTAATACAACTGCCTAATATGTAATACAAATGCAATATATTTTATATGTATAAAATATATTTATAATGTTAATGTGGAGAGAATTTGATGATGAAGATGCTATGTACTCTCCAGGCCTTCCGGAAAGCCGTCAAAACCTGGCTGTGCCGGCAGGCCTGGGGTTATTGAGTTCCCCTCCCCTCTCGACTTGTATGGTTGTATGATTCTTGTTTATTTTAATCACATGTATTGTGTTTTATGTTCCCTTTTCCCCCCTTTGAGTTGTTCGCCGCCCTGAGTCACTTCCGGAGAAGGGCGGCATACAAATAAACTAAAGCTTAATCTTAATCTTAATTGTACTGATATATTATTAATACCATTGTGATGAATATTATAATAAGCATGTGGATTTTGATTGTTTAAAACCCAGATCTTAAACAGTTCGGTGGAAATGGAATATAAATAAAAGAAATAAAACTTGAAAAAAATAGTGTAGGGTATGCTTGGTTTGGGAGGGGGGGGTTGGACTACAAGGTCCCTTCTAAAGCTGTAAACCTGTCTCTGTATCTATCTCTAAATGTGACAGCAAAGGGAGCAGAATAATGTACCCTGCATTCTATCTCCTTTCTCTCCAGTTGCAATGTACTTTCTTCAAAGAGGAAAGAGGCACCTACTTTCTAATTTTAACAACATTTGGCAGGTTTTTGAAATCCTGTACGCTGTCAACACTGAGTAAAAATGAAGTAAATCCGCCAAGTATCATTTCAGCTCTTGAGGTGGAATTGGTCCTTGAAACTTTAAAGGACTGGAGGCAGATTGATTTCAAATTCTCACTGGAAGGAAGAAAGAAGGAGAAGGAGAAGAGGAAGAGGGGGGAGGAGGAGGAGGAAGAAGAAGAAGAAGAAGAGGAAGAGGAAGAGGAGGAAGAAGAAGAAGAAGAGGAGGAGGAGGAGGAGGAGGAGGAGGAGGGGGAGGAGGAGGAGAATACATTTCAATGCCAGGAGACCTGAGCCATTGTCCCATCTTTTCAAGTACATGGTCAAGAAAATATAGCTATCAGGTTTCCCCCAAAACTCGCTTTGATTAGACCAAATGGGAAATGTTGGCTGAGAAGGAGGTTTTGCAAGAGTAAATGATAAAAAAGAATTGTTTCCTTGACTTGGCTAAATGAGATGGTGGTGGCCTAAGGTGAATTATGAGTAATCTTTCAAAGTACAGATTTTGTTTTTTACTCTTTTTCTCCCAGATGTCCTTATTCAAGTGTGAGACTGCCAAAGAAACAGAAGTGGAATATAGTCATTTTGCAAATGATAACCTTATCCTCTACTCCCTTGTGATTTTGGGCAATTTTGTTTGTCTAAAGTCTGTACATGGTTATTGTGAGAGTTGCAGTTAATGTCCCATAGCAAGTGCTATTTTCTTTCTCTTGCTTTGCAATCTTATTTATTCTTACCTTGACCTTACATATAGAAAAAAACATTAGAAACATAAGCTTTTGAGAATTACATTACCTACAAGGTGGCGCAGTGGTTAAATGCAGCACTGCAGGCTACTGCTAGATCAGCAGGTCAGCGGTTCAAATCTCACCGGCTCAGGGTTGACTCAGCCTTCCATCCTTCCGAGGTGGGTAAAATGAGGACCCAGATTGTTGGGGGCAATATGCTGACTCTCTGTAAACCGCTTAGAGAGGCCTGAAAGGCCTATGAAGCGGTATATAAGTCTACTGCTATTACATCAACCAACATTGCCTCTCACATTATTGCTAACTTGTTAGGTCACAGAAATCCCACTGAAGATGTGACTTTGAGAATGTGATTACTCCAATATACAGAGAAAATCTACAACAGTACATTGGTGTTCCTTCAAATGGAAAAGCCAAAGCAAATCAATGTAATTCTTTCCACCTCTTCAAACAATCCACTTAAACATCTCTCAATCAACTATTCCTATACTAAAAATCTCACAATTTTCACCAGAATCACATTTCAGTGTTTAACCCAAGAAGGAATAGGATATGATAAGCATCTTTAGCTTCCAATAGGAGTTGTAAAATCTCAGATAAAAATGTTATCTTGACAACTGCTATAGACTGTTCTTGAGGATTGGTGTTTCTCAGATAACCTAAATTAGGTTTGCAATAAAGAATTGGGAAGAGAATTTGGGAATTTGCTCTTTGCCATTTTTTAAAAAAATAACTTTATTGGGATTTTAAATGAGAAAGATAAAAAATGAATGCTAAGTAATATTTAGAAAAAAGTACAAAATAAGTACAAAATGAAAAAGAAACAATGCCAAACATTCTACCTGCGTTTTTGTGCTGACTCATTCTCACTGACTACCGTGTTTCCCCAAAAATAAAATAGGATCTTATTTTCTTTTGACCCACAAAATATTGCTTGGGCCTTATTATTGGGGTGGGTTATTGTTTTGGGGTTGCCAGGTGGCTGCTCTCTTGCAAGTGGGTGCCCCAAGAGCCAGGCATAGCCTCAAGGGCAAATGACTGTGTTGCGCTGTTGCAGCAGCACAACACATCAGCCATGAGGTGATCACGCTCATGAGCAGCCCCACTTTCCAGCTCAGCAGAGAGCCACTCACTGACCCAGTGATATCCCAAAGTGAGACAGAGAGTCTTACGGCAGCCGGACCACAACCATAGAGCATACCCCCAGTCAGGCCGCTGCCGGAAGACACAGCAGTGGATCTCCAGAGTTTGGAATCCAGAGAATAGGTTATGCTCAGAGCGCCGCGGTGGTGCCTTGGTCCTGCAGGGAAAGCTAGGCCAGGGCAGGTTGCTGCTGGGAGGCACGCAAGGTGGGGGCAGAACAGACACTCACGCAACCTACCTTTTCAGCCAGGCGGAGCTAAGAGTATCCTGAATGTGCCAAGCCACGGGAGCTGTGGGGTGGGCAGAGTGCCACGTGACTTAGCACCTATGGGATATCACTGGGTCAGTGAGTGGTGCTCTGCCTGGCTGGAAAGGGGGGTTGCCGGGCAGCTGCTCGTGAGCATGGTCACCTCATGGCTGCTCTGTTGCACTGCTGTGACAGTGCAACACAGCCATTTTCCCCTGGAGCTGTAAGAGAGCAGCCACCAGGCAACCTCCCACTCCAGCTGGGCACAGCGCCACTCACCAACCTTGCAGTATCCTGAAGGTAGCAAGCAAAATGAGCACATTTGCTCCCTCCCCTTCCTGGCTCTTATGGCTTGGCGCCTTCGGGGTATCACTAGGTTGCTGAGTGGCACTCTGCCTGGCGGGAGAGGGGAGTGTTCAGGGGGCTTATTTTCAGGGGGGGCTTATAATTTTGCCCACCCAAAAATATAGCATGGCCTTATTATCAAATGGCTTCCCTGGACTCCAGCTTGGACCACAAGGAAGAATCAATTCTGGGAACTTCAGAAGGGTTGTGGAGGAGCATCAGGAAGATGCCAAGATTTCCGAGTTGGGAGTAAATGAGCCAAAGAAAGAAGAGAGACCAGGAACCTTAGAGGGAGAATCAGGGGAACTACCAAATTAACACCTGGCTGGAAAGGAAGGGAGAGAGATGCAGCTGTAGCTTTAGAGCTCAGACATTACAATCTGACAGTACTTCATCTTTTTTCCATTCTTGTGCAAATACAATTCTAGCTGCAGTTAATATATGTAAGACCAGATACATAGTCTTTTTGTCATATTATCTGAGCACCAAAGGGAAATACATGGTGGCTGTGGAGGTCTTCTCCATTTTGGGCTCTACTGCAGGCCTCCTGGGCTGCATCTTACTGCCCAAGTGCTACATCATTCTCCTGAACCTACATCTGAACAGAAAACAACACCTGACCAGGAAAAAAGATGAATAGTTAAATCTAATAATCTCTTATTCAGCCTTTAAGTGGTAATTAAAAGTGTTGGTCAGAAAATGTTCAGCTTTATAAATATTGTAAATGAATGAATGAGTGAACAAATGAATGAATGAATGAATGAATGAATGAATGAATGAATGAATGAATGAGTACCGTGACTTCATTGGAACTTTCAATAGTTTGGTGAGATAGATAAATCAAGGATAGATTGAGAAATTCATGGTTTTTGTAGACATGCGAGAACCCCTGGAAAATAAGCTTCCCCAGATGTCATATAGGTTCATTCAAAATTGTTATCATTGGTCCCATATTCTACCATTGTTTTTCATCTATTTGAGAAGCACACCTTGGTCCTCTGCTTTGGAAATTGTATAATTTTAATTTTTATGAAATATGGCCTCTGCACAGGTCTCCTGGGATGATTTTTCTCCCCAAGTGCAATATTATATTCTTCCACCCATTTCTAAACACAAAATATCTAACCACAAGGAGAGTTTAATTGTAAAATCAAACTTTCTATTATTTGGCATATATCTGGTGACTTAATTATCCACATGGACAGTCTAAATATTCAAGGTGGCTATTGTATGAATGCATGTCCTGTCCTGCTGGGTTTGAAATCTTCATTGAAGCTTTGCCAGCCTTGAATAGTATTTCCCTCATATTCGCCCTGTGCAGGAACCAGGCCCAAACTCAATGAGTCCAATTCAGGAACACAACAAGTCTATAAAGTCATCCACCTGGTTTAGAGTCAAAAAACAAGTCCATGGTCCAAACACAAAATACCAAGACCAAAGGTCCAACTTTCTAGAGGCAAAGTCCAAAGTCTGATGATCAAAGTCTAATAGCACAGTCAATGTTTCAATTCACAGAAAACATTACACTTGGCCAATAAAGAACTATTCTGTTCTGTTATGTTCTGTTCTGTTCTACTCCGTTCCATTCCATTCCATTCTACTATACTCTATTCTATATTCTATATTCTATTCTACATTCTATATCCTATTGTACATTCTATTCTACATTCTATTCCACTCTACTCTACTCTACTCTACTCTACTCTACTCTACTCTACTCTACTCTACTCTACTCTGTATTCCTATTCTATTCCATTCCATTCCATTATTCTATATTCTATTCTACATTCTACATTCTTTTTTAAAAAAATATTTTTTATTTTAAACACATAAACACATCAACAAAAAACAAACACATAACATTAAAAACAACATAGGAACAATAAGTTCCATCGTATATCATAAAGCAGTTCCGAATCGGTTTCTTTGCAGTTAGTGTTTTCCCTACTATACATTTCTTTCTTTCATTCATAATCTCCTTATTTGTTATCCATTTGTATGTACATTTCTTTATTTATTTAAACTTAGCTACTTATGACCAGATATTATTTACCTATATTATGCTATATATTTTTACTGTCATTTGTTCTCTTACATACAGATTATAGATATACATTCACATAATTATTCTTTTTCTTTGCCATTCTTATATTATTATTATCCCATTTGGAAGGTTATAAGGTATAGTTTAGAATGCTTTGTTTACCATCCTTTGCACCTGCTAAGACACCACCTTGTTTTCTCTTTCTTTTCCTTTCTCCCTCCCTTCCTTCTCTACTTCCTTCCTTCCTAGTCTCCATCCCCTTCTTTTTTCTCTTATCTCTTCCCTACTCCTACCCTTTTTCTTCTCCTTCCTACCTTCTCTCCTTCTCTTTCTTTCTCTTCCTCCCTCCTCTTCTTCTTTTTCTCTCCCCTCTACCCACCTTCCCTTAGCTCATTCTTCTTCCCTTACCTCTCCACCACACTTCTTCTTCTCCTCCTACTTTCTCTCCTTCTCTTCCTCTCTCTTCTACCTTTCACTCCTTTCCTTTCCTTCGTCCCTCCATTCTCTACTTCCTTCTTCCCTTCCTTTCTTTTTCTATTGTTATAGGTGTCTCTTTCAGATCCCAGTTCCTGTTTTCTTGGGGATGGTGTTTCCACACACCCAACTTTGTTTCATATCATTTCCTTTTTTCTTTAAGATTCTACAGTCTATTTTCCAACTATCATCCTCATTTGAATTCACAAATCTCGCCCCCCTTGTTTTACTCATAATTATTATTTTTGAGTGTTATTCTATTCTTTCATTTTATTTCTTTGCTCCATCCAACTATACCAATTATCCCATATCCAATAAAATTCTGATTCTTCTTTCTCCTGTATTTCTTTCATTAATTTATCCATTTCGGCACAGTCCATATTTTTTATTATTATTTCATCTTCATTTGGGGTTAGTTTATTTTTCCACTTCTGGGCGAAAGCGATCCTTGCTGCTTTAAGTATATGTAATATTAGATATTGTATTTCTTTTTTGTATTTCATTGGTATGATTCCTAATAAAAAGAGTTCAGGTTTCCAATCTAATTTGACCTTTGTTATTTCTTCCAACCAATTTTTGATCCTTTTCCAGAATTTTTTTGCCTCTTCGCAAGTCCACCATAAATGATAAAAAGTGCCATGTACCGAATCACATTCCCAGCAATTTGGAGAGGTATTTGTTGAAATTTTGGGCAACCTTGATGGTGCCAGATGCCATCTATAAAGCATTTTGTACTGATTCTCCTTGTATGGGATTGATAATGTCATTCTTAAATTTATTCCCCACAATTTTTCCCATTTGTCTAGTTCAATGTTATAGCCAAAGTTCTGTGCCCATTTTATCATTGGTTCTTTTACAATTTCCTCTTCCATTTGATACTTCAAGAGGAATTTGTATATTTTCCCTATCATCTTTCTGTCCGGACTTTGAATAATTTTATCCAATTCGTGTGGTTCTGTTTCTATACCATATATTTTAGTGTCTTTATTGTATTTGGTTTTAATTTGGAGGTAAGTTAGCCAATCAACTTTCATATTCTGATCTGCCAATTCTTCAATTGTTTTTAAATTTCCCTTTCTGTCAATTAGATCTTTGTATCTTAGGATTTTGTTCCAATCTGTAATATATGGGTGTGACGTTCTTTCTGTTGGTGATAGCCAATTTGGGGTTTTCACATAGTGTATTCTTTTGATTTTGAGCCATTGTTTCCGTAAAGTTCTTCTAATTAAATGATTTTGAAAGTATTTGTGTGTTTTATGTTTATCATCCCATAAGAAATTATGCCAGCCTGCCTGGAGGTCATGGCCTTCTAAGATCAGAATTCTTTTATTCCTTAACTCTATCCAATCCATCATTGTCATTGATACTGCAGTTGCGTATAGATCCCAATTTGGTAGTGCTAAGCCTCCCCTCTCCTTGCTGTCTTGCATTGACTTTAATTTGATCCTTGGTTTGCGTCCCTGCCAAATAAATCTGGTAGTTAATTTCTTTAAATCTTGAAGGAATTTTTTACCTGGAATAATAGGAGCGGTTTGCAAAAGGAAAAGTATTCTTGGTAAGATATTCATTTTAATTGTTGCTATATGTCCCATAAGTGATAATTGAATATTCTTCCAATTTTCTAAATCTTTCATTATTTGTATCACTAATTTATTGTAATTATCCTCTTTGATTGTGGAACATTTTGCTGACAACCAGATCCCCAAATATTTTACTTTCTTAGTTAACTGCAAACTGGTTGCTGCTTCCAGTTCCTCTTCTTGCTTTTTTGTCATATTCTTAGTTATCATTTTTGTTTTGTCCTTATTAATCTTTAGACCTGCCACTTCACCATATTCTACTAATTTTTGAATTAATTCCAAACTAGATTCTAATGGGTCCTCTAAGGCAAATACTAAATCATCAGCATAGGCTTGGACTTTATATTCTTCATTTTTGAGTCTTAAGCCTTTTATTCCCTGGTCATTCCGAATTTCATTTAATAAAGTTTCCAAGGTCAGTATAAATAGCAGAGGAGAGTGGGGGCATCCCTGTCTGACTCCTTTTTTAATTTCAATCTTTTCTGTTAGATCTCCATTCATCAGAACTTTGGCTGTCTGAGTACTATAAAATCTTTCTATCATTTTTGTAAATTTTTCTCCGAATTTCATCTCATCCAATAGTATTGGTATAAATTTCCAAATTACATTATTGAATGCTTTTTGTGCATCAAGGAAAACCAGTACCATTTGCTTTTCTGGATGGGCCTCATAGTACTCTATTATGTCTAGAATAACTCTTGTGTTATTTTTCATATGTCTATGGGGTAAAAAACCATTTTGGTCTGGATGTATTCTTTCATTTAAGACCTGTTTAATTCTTTCTGCCATAATTGCTGCAAATAGTTTGTAATCGGAGTTTAATAATGAGATTGGTCTGTAATTTTGAATTTCTTGTAAATCGGTTTCCTCTTTTGGGATTAAGGATATTATTGCTTCAGTCCATGAATCAGGTATCTTGGCTTTACCTAAAACCTCATTAAACATTTCCACTCCTAGCTCCTCCCATATTATTTTGTTATATTTGTATAATTCCACCAGTATTCCATCTGGTCCTGGTGTTTTATTATTTTTTGATTCTTCAGGACTGATTCCACTTCGGTTAACGTTATGGGTCTATCCAACGCCTCCCTTTGTTCTTTTGAAATTGGGGTTATCTTTTCTGCAATTAAATATTGTTTTACTTTAGCTTCCTCCATATATTCCTGTGCGAATAGTTTTGTGAAATATTTGTGAATAATATTCTTCTTTTCTTCCATTTTGAAGCAAGTTCTTCCCTCGTCATCCTTTAATTGATATATCATCCTTTTTTCTCTTTCGTTCTTCAGTCTATATGCCAGCCATCATCCTGGTTTGTTGGCATGTTCGAAGTAATTCTGTCTGACCATTTTGATTTTCTGTGCTAATTCCTTTTGAGTTATTAAATTGATCTTATGTTTTATCACCTCTAATTTTTCCTTTTTAGTTTTATTCTTTGGATCTTTCTGTAGTTCTTCTTCCACTTCTCAAAGTTCTTTTTGCATGCCTTCTTGTTGTTCTTTTTGCTTTCTTCTTTTTCTCGTTATATAGGCTATCTACATTCTACATTCTACATTCTACATTCTACATTCAACATTCTAAATTCTAAATTCTAAATTCTAAATTCTAAATTCTACATTATACATTATACATTATACATTATACATTATACATTATACATTATACATTATACATTATACATTATACATTATACATTATACATTATACATTATACATTATACATTATACATTATACATTATACATTATACATTATACATTATACATTATACATTCTATTCTATTCTAGTCCATTCCATTCCATTCCATTCCATTCTTCTATATTCTATTCTACATTCTAGTTTCTACTTTCTACATTCTACATTCTATTCTATTCTATTCCATTCCATTGCATTCCATTCCATTCTGTTGAAAATAATTAATTCGTACCCAAATTCATTTTGTTTTAGTGGTGAGTGAACAGGTTGTTTAATAAGCATGTTGTAGTCATCATAATCTCCAGTTTATTATAATATATTTTCTTGAACCTATGGGATGTCACATTTTGATAGGCCTATGTCATTCAGTGTCAAGGTAACTTTCAGGTTGATGTCTTGAAAATTGAAGGGCATTCAGTAACTGCCTCATGGACAAACAATGGGATAGATGTATTCTGAAAACAGGCACACCGGGTGTCAATCCACTCAAATTAATTGCACTGCATGGACTACAAATCCCTCCTAGATAGATGTGGATCAGATTCTGATTTCTGAAGGAAACAAACACCACTTTAGAAGAAGCCATGAGGAGAAATTCCTGAGGTAGTGGCCCAAGGAGCAGAGAGAGAAAACCAACAGACAGAATGTCTGCAGAGACCACATTACAGCCCAGCAAAGAATTTCTAAGAAGAAAAAATGGGAACAATGATGGCGTTTCATCTGTGGTGATAAGACTCCTTTAAAAAAAGTATGTTTACAACAAAGAAAAACAACAGATGGAAAAGCTGCTGTTGCAAAATTTAGCTACTGTAATAGCAGAGACAAATGGTTAATAGATAGTGGGGCAAATCCAGAGGTGGGTTCCTACCAGTTCGCAGGAGTTTGGTAGAACTGGTTCGTCAAATCTACTGAACCGGTTACAAGAGGTTCCACTAGAGGACCCAGAAAGCAGGTCACACCTACAGAAGAGGTTCCAAAAACTTTTGAAACCCACCACCTGGCCAATCAAACAATTGTTAATAATTCAAAACTGTTTTTCGGAATGTGTCCAGCTGGAGGAGATGCAGTAGCTTTGGCAAATGGCCAGAAGGCTAAAGTCATAGGAAAAGGCAATGTGCTGATTCCATGTCTGGAGGAAAAGTTTAGTAACATATTATATGTGCCTGAAATGGAGCATAATTTATATTGGGGTGAAGCCAGGTTGACTGCCAATTATATAATCAAATGGGCCCATTTTTTTTCAAAAAAGGGAATGAATAGCCCTTTGGAGGCTTATAGAGTGCTCCTGGGTGGGGGGCAATAACGAGCAAAAACGGTACATTTTTTTGCAAAAACGGGGCGGGGTTTTTGCCACAAAAGGGGCATTAATAACCTTGAGGAAGCTTATAGAGTGCTCCTGGGGCCTCGGGGGACAAAACTGAGCAAAAATCAGCCCATTTCTTTGCTCATTTCTGCCCTCTCAAGCTCCCAGATTCTGGGGCGCAGAATCTCTCTGAAAGCCTCCTACAAAATATGCATGGCCATCTTGGTGAAGGGGGCAGGGTTTCAGGAGGCAAAAATACTGTATTCAGAGTATAAGTTGCAGCCAGATTTTCAGCTTTTTTAGGGAAAAAGATGTCTCTTTGGTCTGAAAAATATGGTATATATTTATACACACACTCACACAAAGAGAGAGAGAGAGAGAGAGAGAGAGAGGGAGGGAGGGACATATGAACTCTCCACTGACATTATTCCAATGGTGATAATATTCTCCAGACATCAAAACTGTAAACAAATGACATTAGAAAAAAGAAAATATAAAAAAGGACTGCCCCATGGGCACTGGGGAGTAGAATGCAAGAACACACAAGTCTTGTGATTTAAACTGTCCCAAATTACGTTGTATTTTCTGGAACTCTACATGGCTATTGAGACATTTTTCAGGATTATCACTATATGCAATAAGAATCAGGGCTAAGAGTCAGGCTTCAGCCTTGCTCTTGACAGCAATATTGAGGCTGTTGTATGCAGAGTAACATGGGAAGCTGCTGCTGGAGGAAGGTCCATACTTTGAGAGCATTTAATGTGCAGAATGCTCTTCATTCTCCTATTTCCACTCTTCAGAGTGGAGTCTCTGCCGTGTCACACAGGAGAAGCCATACCTGTTCCAAATGAATGGTACCAGCAAGGGGACTTTGTCATCGGTGGAATGGTATCCATGGCTAACTACCAATTTAATGAAGTTTCATTTGAGCAGCATCCATCTCAGGAGTATTTTGGACATCCAGAGTAAGCTATTCGTAGCATTCAACCTTTGTGTTCTCTCTATGTAGGAGTTTGCAATGAAGAAAGAGAAAAGTAGATTATTTTATTTCACAATGAGAATATTCTGTTATGTGGGACAAAGTGTTTTCAGGGACATTGGCTACATTTTGATTCAATCTGCAACAATGGGAATCACAAGTTCAGTGCAAGAGAGTTAAGAATAGAGTTGGATTGGTCATTCTCCAATTGTGCATGCATATGGGTTAAAGTAACTCTCTGAAGTTCCAGGAAAAATAATCAGGAAATATTTAATGATATGTGTAAATTCATCCCGTTTTCAGCGTGCTAACAAAATTTTACCAGCATGTCCTTTCCTTGGTCTTTGCTGTGAAGGAGATCAATGAGAATCCAGAAATCTTGTCCAATGTCACTCTTGGCTTCTACATTCACGATAGCTACTACAATGCCATCATGACCTATCGGACCACGATGGATCTGCTCTTCAGATCAGAGAGATTAGTCCCCAACTATAAATGTGACACCAGGAGAAATCTCATCTCTATCATAGGAGGCCTCAGCTTTGGAACTTCCTCCTATATCACAAATGTCGTGAAGTTTTACAAGATTCCACAGGTAGGATTTTTGGAAACACAGGCATTAAAATTCCCTCCTCCTTTCTTTTTTTTCCAAACTGGGACTATTAAAAATGGTTATCGTACAGCCACACATATCAATAATCTCACCAAATTTATTAGAAAATATGAAGAAAATACTGATATATTCCCATAATATGTGTTTCTTTTAGCTCACATATGGCTCATTTACTCCACAAGATGCTTATAGCACAGAGGTTCCCTTCTATTACTCCATGGTCCCAAATGAGTCTTCACAGTACATTGGGATAATCCGACTGCTTCAATATTTTGGGTGGATTTGGGTGGGACTCTTTGCTATTGATAACCCTGAAGGAGAACATTTTCTGCAGATCATGGAGTCGCTTTTTCCCCAGCATGGTATCTGCTCTGCATATATGGAAAGAGTTCCATATTTAACCTACTGGGATAAATTTTTTGAGATGATTAAGAAAGGGGAAAATATTTACAAACACATAATTGATGAGAAGATCAACACCTTTGTCATCTGTGGAGAATCTTTGACCATTGCATGGTTAACAAATATAATTTTTGTGCTTGATCCGGGACACGAGCAGAGTTCTTTGGGAAAGGTGTGGATCATGACTGCCCAGATGGATTATTTATTAACAGGAATGAATAAAAAATGGGATCGGCAGTTCTTTGATGGTTCCATTTGCTTTACAATTCACTCCAAAGAAATTCCAGGGTTCAAAGAATTCTTGAAGTTCATAAAACCTCCTTGGATTCCAGGAAATGGTTTTTTCCCACTTTTCTGGGAACAAGTCTTTGATTGTTCATTACCATCCTCTTCTTTGGCCAAAATGGACAATCACATATGCACTGGAGAGGAGAAGCTATGGGACATTCCTGGGGCTCTTTTTGAGGTGGAGATGTCTGGGCACAGCTATAGTGTCTATAATGCTGTCTACATATTGGCTCAAGCTTTACATGCTCACTTCTCACTTCGATCTAATCACAGGCATTTTTTGAGGCATATATCATCAGAATATCAAGATTCACAACCATGGCAGGTGATTTGTATATTAGTAAATAGTAATTAGTAAATAGTAATTTGTATTAGTAAATAGTAATTTGTATTCGTACATTATAATTTGTATTAGTAAATTGTACTTTTTATTAGTAAATAGTAAAGTACAAAATTAGGGTACATGATTCAGACAGGGAAGTGGCAACTACCATACCAAAATGGGTTTGAACATTTGTCTATTAATGATATTTACTTGCCTCCCTCTATTTGCATCCCTTTAATTGTGGGAAATGGCACAAGTAAAAGATAGCTGAAATGATGGACTATGGTGAAGGGGAAATTTCAGTAGCTTGTCATTGAATCAAAGGTTTTCCACAAATCTATATAAATTGCATCTATTGCTTTAGTCTGGTCTAGTTGTATAGTTTATGGCTCTTTAGTAATTTTACATTTTACTGAAGATAAGTAAGGAATGCTGCTTAGCTGAATCAATTATCTTTCAGTACCTATCATGTCCTTAGCAGCTGGATAACTATGAAAATATTACACAATAAAAAATGGGTGGAAACAAATTTGGAAATTGCTTCTCTAGTTTTTCATATGTCTCTTCCTAGGCAACAGGAAGGACTGGGTTCAAAAAGATATGGAAGGCTGCAATATACCTTATATTTCATTTGACTTTTGTTCAAACTGAAATATCAGAACTTGTTATTTCCATACGCAAAAGATAGCAAACAGGTTCTCAAGAGGTTGGAGAAATGGACTTTGCATATTTGCAGAGTTTCTCCATCAAAGTATAGAACAACTATGATGAAATTGCTCATACATTTCTATTGTTTTATTTTCCCTCTTTTATAATTCTGAATCGTATAGCTCCACCAATTTCTCAGAGGCATGAAATTCAACAATTCTCTTGGAGAAACGCTGACTTTTTATGATCAAAAAAAGATGGAAGGTGGATTTGATATCGTAAACATAGTTGCCTTTCCCAATTCCACTTTCCAGAGAAACAGGATTGGAAATGTGGATCCTGATGCTGCAAAAGGAGAGGAATTAGTCATTAATGAAGACATGATGGTTTGGCATAGATCATTTAACCAGGTATGGTTTCAAAAGAGTATTTATGATCATTCTTCTGTGGATTATTTTGACTTCGAAATTTAATGTTCTTCTTCCAGACAAACCATGAGGAAGAGCCAAATAGGAAAAAAAATGACATTCAAATGTGGAAAACTAAATTCACTAATGCCTGGCATATTATTAGAGTTCTCCCAAACAGTAAACTGAAAATGTGTCAGAAAATAAATGCATTTAAATGACTATATTTCCTTGGTTGAATGAAACTTTGATGTGATATAAAGCAAATTTGCTACCACAAAAAGAGGGAGTCAAGCTATTCTCCAAAGCACAGGGCAGGACAAGAAGCAATGGGTGAAAACTAATCAAGGAGAGAAGTAACTTAGAACTAAGGATAAATTTCCCGATTAACTAAACAGTGGAACAACTTGCCTCCAGATGTTTTGAATGCTCTAACACTGGAGGTTTTGCAGAAAAGATTGGATAACCATTTTTCTGAGCAGTGTAGGGTTTACTGGCTAAGCAGGGGGTTGGACTAGAAGACATCCAAGCTCCCTTCCAACTCTATTATTCTATTCTATTCTATTCTATTCTATTCTATTCTATTCTACCCTATCCTATCCTATCCTATCCTATCCTATCCTATTCTATTCCAAACTTGATTGATTCAATCTATAACTTTATCGAATCTGTGTTCAAACCTAGGATGCATTGACTCAAAACCTCTGGTCAAATGGATGGTTTGATTTAATAAAACATATGTTGAACTTATCATATGAATTTAATTAAACAAAAACTGGAAATCCAGATCAATTGTGCTCACAAAATAAAATAAGAGGGCAAATTGAATTGTACTTTGTTGCTTTTGATATAAATCATCAAGTCCAATCAATTTCTTCTTTTACAACCTTTAGATGGAACTTTTCTTTTTAATGGAACAGCATATTTTATCTTCAATATAACAATTAATTTTTTTAAAAAAACAATAAATTTTCATCTTCCAACATTTTAATATTGATAAATAGGTGCACCCCATTTCTCTGTGTAATGAATATTGTTACCGTGGATATCAGAAAAGGAAGAAGGAAGGAAAAAAATTCTGCTGTTATGATTGTGTTCCCTGCCCAGAGGGAAAAATCTCCAAAGAGATGGGTAAGTTTACAAATCATTTGATTTTGTTGTTATACTGTCTATCTTGGGGAACCCTTTCAACTAATTAAATTGTCTGATTGTGCATGGATAAGAGTTTCCTTGGAAACTGAATGGGACAATGAAATCAAATTCATTAATACGTGAAAAATTATAGGTTCCCACAATAGAATTACACATGATGATGATGACCACTCAACAACAATCACAACAATGTTTCAATCAATCAATGAATCAATCAATGAATCAATCAATCAAATAAATAAATCTTGGAACTGTTTCAGCTTTATAACCAAGCAACCATCATAATGGAGATTCAAAAACATTGGCAATTTAGAGAATATATGGACATGGACACACACAAACACACAAAATATTTCAGACATTTTTTTAAAAAGTATGAATAATAAGAAATTGTATAAGCGATTGTACAATTTAAAAATTACATATAATACAATGACTATAGTCATTGTATTGGAGGGAGGGGGGAAGGAGGGAGGGAGGAAGGAAGGATTTCAGAAGTGGTGTCTTGCTATTTAAATTGAAACATTTGGTATTACTATGAAAAACCTCCAGAGTGCACCAGAGTGAGGAAGGAGGGGGAAGGAGAAGAAAAAGAATGAAGGAGAAATGAAGGAGAAAAAGAATGAAGGAGAAAAACAAATGCCGTCGCTTGAAATCGGAACTGAGCATGCCTGGCTGTGGAATTCTGGGAGTTGAAGTCCACAAGTCTAAAAAAAATTGAAACCCCTGTGTCAGTGCCTCACCAGCCATAAACCTCACTGCACAACACTGAATCTATCTATCATCTATAGTATCTATCTATCTATCTATCTATCTATCTATCTATCTATCTATATTATATACATTTATTGTATTCAAATATTATAAGAATTTGTTGAATACTTATGTCCCATATTTTGAAATGAGGTGAATATGATTCAATATTTAATAAGTCAAGCTGATTTTGAATATGGAAATGATCATACGCTCGGTGAACACTCTGATGGGGCGCAGGAGTTCATGGCTTCCATGACAGCCATGGGCTTGACCCAGATAATTCGGGGCCCAACTCACTCTGCGGGTCACACGCTCGACCTCGTATTCCTCTCGGAGCAGTGGACTTGTGACCTTGGTCTGAGGGGTAATGAGATCATACCCCTGTCGTGGTCAGACCACTGCCTACTGAGGCTTGACTTCCGAAGACCAAACCCCCACTGTAGGGAGGAGGAACCGAACAAGTGGTTCCGCCCCAGGCGACTTATGGACACTTTGAGGTTCCAGACAGAGTTTGGGGTTATTCCTGATACTCTCGCCCACAGTCCGGTAGAGACTCTGGTTGCTGCCTGGCATTCGGCAGCATCGGAGACCCTTGACCGGATTGCGCCACTATGGCCCCTCCGAGGCGGCGGATCCCGGAGGCCTCCTTGGTTCACCGAGGAGCTCCGGGAGAGGAAGCGCCGGAGGAGACGCCTAGAGCACCTGTGGAGGTCCGATAAATCCGAATCGAACCAAGCACTCTTAACAACCTGCACCAAGGATTACATCAGGGCACTTAGGGCAGCAAAGAGATCTTATATTGCCACCTTGGTTGCGTCCGCCGAGTCCCGTCCAGCCGCCCTGTTTAGGATAACCCGTTCCCTCTTAAATAAGAGGGATACGGGGGACCCCTTGCAGGGTAGGGCTGAAGACTATGCCCAGTTCTTGGCGGAGAAAGTTGCTCGGTTTCGGTCGGATTTGGACTCCACCTTTGCAGAGCCAGCCGAGGCACGAGAGGACGATTTGGTAGACCATTGCTGGGTTGAGTTTCAGGATGTTACCCCCGGGGACATGGACAAGGCCATGAGGGCTGTGAGTGCCTCCACCTGTGTACTGGACCCGTGTCCCTCCTGGCTGGTTGCTAACAGCAGGGAGGTGACACGGGGCTGGATCCAAGCGGTTATTACCGCCTCACTTCGGGAGGGGCACTTCCCCACCGCACTTAAAACGGCGGTGGTGAGACCCCTCCTGAAGAAACCATCTTTGGATCCGGCCGTACTTAACAACTACCGTCCAGTCTCCAACCTCCCCTTTATTGGGAAGGTTGTTGAGAAGGTGGTGGCCTACCAGCTCCAGCGGTCCTTGGAGGAAGCCGATTACCTGGACCCCTTCCAGTCCGGCTTCAGACCTGGTTACAGCACAGAAACCGCTTTGGTCGCATTGACCGATGATCTCTGGAGAGCCAGGGATGGAGGCCACGCCTCCATCTTGGTTCTCCTTGACCTCTCGGCGGCTTTCGATACCATCGACCATGGTATCCTTCTGCAACGACTGCGGGAGGTGGGGGTGGAAGGCACTGTTTTGCAGTGGTTCTCCTCCTACCTCTCGGACAGGTCGCAGTCGGTGTTGGTCGGGGGACAGAGTTCGACCATGAGGCCCCTAACATATGGGGTGCTGCAGGGGTCGGTCCTGTCCCCCGTACTATTTAACATCTACATGAAACCGCTGGGCGAGATCATTCGGAGGCAAGGGATAAGATACCACCAATATGCGGACGATACGCAGCTGTATCTTTCCGCCCCGTGCCAACTCAATGAAGCGGTGGACGTGATGAACCAGGGTCTCGAGGCCGTCAGGGACTGGATGAGGGCTAACAAGCTTGTACTCAACCCAGAAAAGACCGAGTGGCTGTTGTGTTTCCCTCCCAAAAATTTGGTTAGTGTTCCATCGCTCAGGCTGGGGGGCCAAATTTTACACCCCTCAGACAGGGTTCGCAACTTGGGAGTCCTCCTGGATCCACAGCTGACCTTTGATTACCACCTGTCTGCTGTGACCAGGGGGGCATTTGCCCAGGTTCGCCTGGTGCGCCAGTTGCGACCCTACCTAAATCGGGAGGCTCTCACAACAGTCACTCGCGCCCTCGTGACCTCTAGGCTGGAATACTGCAACGTGCTCTACATGGGGCTGCCCTTGAAGAGCATCCGGCGGATTCAGCTAGTCCAGAATGCAGCTGCGCGAGTGATTGTGGGTGCACCTCGGTTCACCCACATAACACCTATCCTCCGCGAGCTGCACTGGCTACCTGTTGATCTCCGTGTGCGCTTCAAGGTGCTTCTTACTACCTACAAAGCCCTTCATGGTAGTGGATCTGGGTACTTGGGAGACCGCCTCCTGCCAATCACCTCCTCTCGACCCATAAGATCTCACAGATTAGGCCTCCTCCGAGTGCCATCTGCCAGCCAGTGCTGGCTGGCAACTACGCGGAGGAGAGCCTTTTCAGTAGCAGCTCCGACCCTCTGGAACGATCTCCCCGTGGAGATTCGTACCCTCACCACCCCTCAGACCTTCCGCACAGCCCTCAAGATCTGGCTATCCCGCCAGGCCTGGGGGTAAAGACCATAATCCGCCCCCACCCGAATGTTGAATGAATGTTGCTTGATTTTAATTATACATTGTGTTTTTATGTTATTGTATGTCTTCCCCTCCCATACAAGTTGTTAGCCGCCCTGAGTTCCCTCAGGGAAAAGGGCGGCCTATAAATAAACTCAACTACAACTACAACTACTACTACACTTCAGATATTCACAAGTCTTCATTGGAGCATTCCTTATTATAGGAAAGCAAATAAAGATAAAATGGATTTTCATGTGGTTTGCAATTTTCCTTGTGTATAATAAAAGTAATATTTGACTTAATATCACAAAATATAGATAGGGAGATGTTCAAATGAATTTTCATACTGTAGATCCTATATTTGGTGCAAAGGTGTAAACATCAGGGTGTGGATCCTGATGAAAGTTATTAATTATCATTCTTATGAACCTGTGTTGAAATTTTATTTTCTTTTTAGACGCTGTTTCTTGCTTTCAATGTCCTGATGATCGATATGCAAATCAGAAGAAAGATGGATGCATCATGAAAACAATTAGCTTCTTGTCTTATGAAGAACCTTTAGGACTCATTTTAACCACTGTTGCCACTTTATTTTTCCTCACTACAGTATGGGTGTTGGGAATATTTATTAAACACAAAGACAGTCCTATTGTGAAAGCCAACAACCGAGATCTCACCTACACTCTCCTCATCTCCCTTCTGCTTTGCTTCTTCTGCTCTTTGCTCTTCATTGGACAACCTGGAAGAGTCACCTGTCTCCTCAGACAGTCTGCATTTGGACTCACCTTCTCATTGTCCATCTCTTGTGTGTTGGCCAAAACCATCCTTGTTTCTCTTGCCTTCAAGGCCACCAAGCCAGGATCTCGGTTGAGGACATGGGTGGGGAAAAGACTAGCTGTTTCTATTGTCCTTCTCTGCTCTCTATTCCAAGCAAGCATCTGTATTGTTTGGTTATCCACCTCTCCCCCATTCCCAGAATTAGATGTGCACTCAATCACTGAAAAAATGGTTCTACAATGTAATGAGGGGTCAGTTGGTATGTTTTATTGTCTCCTGAGCTATATGGCCCTCCTTTCATTTGCCAGTTTCATTGTGGCTTTCCAGGCTCGTAAACTGCCTGATACCTTTAACGAAGCCAAGTTCATCACCTTCAGCATGTTGGCTTTCTGCAGTGTGTGGGTCTCCTTTGTGCCAACCTACCTGAGCACTAGAGGAAAAGCCATGGTGGCTGTGGAGATCTTTTCTATTTTGTGCTCTAGTGCAGTTCTTCTAGGATGTATCTTCTTCCCCAAGTGCTATATTATTGTATTTAGGCCTGGTTTAAACAATAGGGAACAATTGATAAGAAAAAATGTTTGAATACCTTTTCCCATCAGGGGTATAGGGTCTCCTGCTTGAGCAGGGAGTTGGATGAGAAGACCTCCAAGGTCCCTTCTAACTCAATTATTCTGTGTTCAGTATTTTCTATTGACACCTCTAGTGCAAATGAAGACAAAACTTGGAATCTAGAAAAATTGAAAATGAGAATTTTGAATTCATTCACTCTATTACAGTGGTTCTCAACCTGTGGGTCGGGACCCCTTTGGGGGTCAAACAACCCATTCACAGGGGTCACCTAAGACCATTGAAAAACACATATTTTGAAAAAATATGGAAAACATAAAATAATCTTATGGTTGGGGGTCACCACAACATGAGGGACTGTATTAAAGGGTCGCGGCATTAGGAAGGTTGAGAAACTTTGCTCTATTATATCCCATTCAAGTGGTTTTTTCCAATCTATTTATATTATTTTGTGATATTGAAAATGATCCAAATGTTAAGGCTGAAGAACTACTACATCCCGCAATTTCATACTGTTTATGAGTAACGAAATTAGGAGGAAAGGTTCTGGTTTTCAAATGTGATTAGTTTATCATATTATAAAATACAAGGGGAAAATCAAAACAAACAAGACTTAAACAAAACGAAACTGAAAAAGAAACAAGTACATATTTTTCATATGTGAATCAATAGTAATAAAAGCTTTACATTAACATTTTGCAGTATATTGAGAATTGGGGCTATTTGAACAAACAGAGCTTTTTTTAGCTGATCAGAAATAGAAAATTTTAAATTAAAATTCATGTCTTAATTACCACGCAATTCATTTCATGGTGTATATTCACATAGGTAGATGAATTTAGTACTTGAGACTATTAAAACTTTCATCATAGCAAAAGAGATTAAAAAAGGGATCTCAATGGATGTTACCATTGTGAAAACTGTCATAGGCTCTTATAGGTAGAAAATATTTGTTCTTTCAAAGGGAAAAACCTTTGAGCTTTGATTGTGTAACTGGCTCGGATGGCTGTGGATAAAGCAGATTATCAGGATCCATTTCACTTAGGAATCAGGCCCAGGTATGGGACAGAAACCACATTGGTTGAACTTTTGGATGATCTCTGGCATTGGTGAAATGGGCTTTGTTAGGGTTCCATAATACACCTGTCAGTCCCAGTGCTCTCAGCGGCTCCAGGGTGTCATTCCATTGGTGGGGAGATTCGTGACTGGGGCATTTCATGACTTGGATTGCTACTGTGCCACACGCGTTTCCCTTCCGCATTAATAGCTTGAAGGACCTCCAGATCCTATGTTGACTTTCATATGGAACGGCACAAGCACATGGAAGGCAATGTAAACCAGCATGGTCTGTCAAATCATTGGAGTATTTTGGGGTGTATTGCATGCACGTAGGAGTGGGTGGGCCACAAAAAGGCAGGGCACAGGAGGGTTTAAACGGTGGAGGAATTACAGGCTTCACTTTCATTCGCTCATGTTTTGCACTGTGTGTTTGTTGGAAGTACCTGAAGAAGCTTATAAAGTCAACAATTACCTCGAACTTCCAGCTTAGTTGTCTTGCTTGTTTCCTTTGCCTGAACGGAACCTGACAACACTTATTGCAAACAGAACTCTGAGGCAGGTTGATTCCTCAGAGAACAGTTTTATTTGGAGATATCATCTTGGCACAAATTGGTGGAATTCCAACTCTGTGAATTCCCGCATTTTCATCTCATTAATAATTGAAAGTTCCCTGTTCTCCCAAACAATAAGTCACATTGTCCAATCTGGGTGCTGGCTGGTTGCCTAGTTAATTTTCTCCTCCTCCTCTGGCCAACCAGCAGTTGGAATGTCCTTGGCTCATAAGGAAACAGTTTTGTTTTCACTACAAAGCCCCAGTATCTCTAATAACCCCCCACGCACACAAACACACATACAAGAGCTCCAGGCTGTGTCAAGCCTGAAGCCTTACGAAGAAAACTCGCTATAGAAAAAGCTACAGAAAATAAAATAGCCACAGCCAGACCAGCTTCAGGGTTGACACTTGATGTTTTGGTGACTTTCAGCACTATGGATCATGGTGTCCAAGTGGAGCAGCTCAGAGAAATGGTGGGGGGTGACATGGTGTTGTGTAGGTTTTCCTCCTTTTTTTCAAGGTTAATTACAGCAGAGAGACCTAAAAGAGTTGAGGTCCTCTCCAAGTGGGGGGGAAAAACCAAATGCACAGGTAAAGTATAGGTGGTACCTTGCTCAATAGTAGTAACTGTGAGTGGGATCTTGGAGTCCTAATGGACAACCATTTAAATAGGAACCATCAATGTACAGCAACTGCCAAAAAAAACCCCAACACAATTCTAGGCTGCATAAACAGAGGGATAGAATCAGGATGACATGAAGTGTTAATACCACTTTATAATGCCTTGGTAAGGCCACATTTGGAATACGGCATTCAGTTTTGGTCACCATGGTGTAGAAAAGATGTGGAGATTCTAGAATGAGTGCAGAGAAGAGCAACAAAGATGATTAGGGGCCTGGAGACTAAAACATATGAAGAACAGTTGCAGGAACTGGGTATGTTTAGTTTAAGAGAAAGAAGGACTAGGGGAGACATGATAGCAGTCTTCCAATATCTCAGGGGTTGCCACAAAGAAGAGCGAGTCAAACTATTTTCCAATGCACCTGAGGGTAGAACAAGAAGCAATGAGTGGAAACTAATCAAGGAGAAAAACAAAGTAGAACTGAGAAGAATTGTTTAAATACATTTTTTCTCTTTTTTTGACCATGTTTTAAAGTTGAGAGGGTACATATACAGTACATAGCATGCTTTCCTGAAAATAAGTGCTTGGCCTTATTTTGGGGGACATCTAATTATTTTAGGAGTACAGCTGAGGTGGTGCAGTGGTTAGGGTGCAGTACTGCAGGCCACTTCAGCTGACTGTTATCTGCAGTTCAGCGGTTCTAATCTCAACGGCTAAAGGTTGACTCAGCCTTTCATCCTTCCAAGGTGGGTGAAATGAGGACCCAGATTGTGGGGGCGATATGCTGACTCTGTAAACCACTTAGAGAGGGCTGAAAGCCCTATGAAGCGGTATATAAGTCTAACTGCTATTGCTATTGCTGCAGGAGACGATGAGAGTGGTCACCTCATGGCTGCTGCTGTGTTGCGATATTATTGCATAGGGCTTATTTTGGGGGAAGGTCTTATTTTAGTGCATGCGCTCAAAAGCTCGGTTGGGCTTATTATCCAGGGAGGACTTATTTTCAAGGAAACAGGATATACATATACATATACATGTATGTATATATACTGTGTATATCTATCTATCCATCTCTCTGTGAGTGTGTGTGTGTGTGTGTGTGTGTGTAAAAACATGTGTGTGTGTGTATATATGTATGTATGCATATTAATGTACATGAACCTATACAGTACATATGCACAGACACAGATGTTGAATTTAGTATCTCTTTGTGACATAGAGGGGAACTTTAATTCATCTCATAGCTAAAATAATATTTTTATATTCATTGAAGTTTCACCATAACAACCACTGGACACACTTAAACTAAGTGTATTTCTTGTGTAAAATGAATGATTACAAATATCGCTTCCCAGGGCATTTTGGGAATAGAACATTGTCCCATTTGTAATATTTAGGCATTGTCACATTGTGACACAACTGGGCCTTAGAGGAAGCCAGCTATTTTGACCCATTCCAGTCCGGCTTCAGACCTGGCTACAGCACAGAAACCGCTTTGGTCGCATTGACCGATGACCTCTGGAGAGCCAGGGACCAAGGCCACGCCTCCATCCTGGTTCTCCTTGACCTCTCAGCGGCTTTCGATACCATCGACCATGGTATCCTTCTGCGACGACTGCGAGAGGTGGGGGTGAGAGGCACTGTTTTGCAGTGGTTCTCCTCTTACCTCTCGGACAGGTCGCAGTCGGTGTTAGTTGGGGGGCAGAGATCGACCCCTAGGCCCCTAACATATGGGGTGCCGCAGGGTTCGGTCCTGTCTCCCCTACTTTTCAACATCTACATGAAACCGCTGGGCGAGATCATTCGGTGGCACGGGATAAAATATCACCAGTATGCGGACGATACCCAGCTGTATCTGTCCACCCCATGCCAACTCAATGAAGCGGTGGACGTGATGAGCCAGGGACTTGAAGCTGTTAGGGACTGGATGAGGGCTAACAAACTTGTGCTCAACCCGGATAAGACCGAGTGGCTGTTGTGTTTCCCTCCCGCCAATTTGGCAAATATTCCATCTCTCAGGCTGGCGGGTCAAATTGTACACCCCTCAGATAGGGTTCGCAACTTGGGAGTCCTCCTGGACCCACAGCTGACTTTTGAACACCATTTGTCAGCTGTGACCAGGGGGTCATTTGCCCAGGTTCGCCTGGTGCACCAGTTGCGCCCCTACCTGAGCCGGGAGGCTCTCACAACAGTCACTTGGGCCCTTGTGACCTCTAGGCTGGAGTACTGCAATGTGCTCTACATGGGGCTGCCCTTGAGGAGTATTCGGCGACTTCAGCTAGTCCAGAATGCAGCCGCGCGAGTGATTGTGGGTGCACCTTGCTTCACCCACGTAACACCTATCCTCCGCGAGCTGCGCTGGCTACCTGTCGATCTCCGGATACGCTTCAAGGTGCTACTTGCCACCTATAAAGCCCTTCATGGTAGTGGATCTGGGTACTTGAGAGACCGCCTACTGCCGATCACCTCCACACGACCCATTAGATCTCATCGTTTAGGCCTCCTCCGAGTTCCATCCGCTGGCCAATGCCGACTGGCCACCACGTGGAGGAGAGCCTTCTCGGTGGTAGCCCCGACCCAATGGAACGATCTCCCCGTGGAGCTTCGTACCCTCACCACCCTCCAGACCTTCCGCACAGCCCTTAGAATCTGGCTATCCCATCAGGCCTGGGGCTAAAGATTGTAACCCGCCCGAATGGTATGAATGTTGCGTTTTAATCATGTACTGTCTTATATGTAAAAGTCTGTCCCCCCTTCCTTTTGATTGTGAGCCGCCCTGAGTCCCCCCAGGGAAAAGGGCGGCATATAAATAAGCAAAATAAAAATAAATAAATAAATAAATAAATAAATAAATAAATAACATTAATCTGCAGAAGCTGATCCAAATTTATCTGGAAGGGATGTTTGCCTGAATTGTGATTGGAAAGGATCCCGATTATCTTCTTCATTCATGGTCTTCTGAACCAATTGTGCAGAGAGGTGTTATAACAGGGATGGGATTCAGCTGGTTCACATCGGTTCAGACGAACAGGTTGTTAAATTACCAGCACCACCCTGCTATCAAATCCTGGGCACTATACTACACAGCAATGCAAAATGGGTAATGGAACATCTGCCACAAGGGAATGAGAAGGTCACTTTCACTCTTTCTTCTCCCTGCTCCTCCTTCTTCCCTCATGCTGGCTGCTCCATTGCCCGTTTCTCTATTGCAGTGCATCGTCCAGGATCCACTTTGATAGCTGGGTGGTGGTGGTCTTAATTTAACAACTTGTTTTCCCAGGGTCAGATTGGCTGTCATGGGATGCTCCTCCCACATGTCCAATGGAGCTAGAGGATGGGAATGTCCCATGCCTTCCACAATAGGAAACCTGACCCTGGGTGAACCGGTTATTAAATTGCTACTACTAGTCAAACAGGTATATTATTTGGAACCCTGACAACCCTCCTTTCACCAATCCCAGAGATCATCCAAAAGTGCAACCAATGTCATTTCTGCTCTCGTCTTTCTATAAATCTTGGTTGGGGGGTGGGTGGAGTGCTGGCTTTGTTTCAGTAAGTGGATTGATTGAGTGTGTGGCTGGATCATGATTGGTAGATTGGTGATGATTGGTGCTGGCTGTGTGTCCGTTGTGGTTTTGTGTTGTAACGGCCTAGGTGGTGGGTGGAGCTTGTTTGTTGACTGGGGCTGGTTTCCAGATGTCTGGTAGGTAGGCCAATACAACTGCCTAATATGTAAAAACAGCCCAGGTTCAAATCCCAATAAGGGTATGGCTAGCTGAAGAGAGCTAAATAGGTTCAACTAAATCTATACTAGTCCCCCTTTATTTATTTATTAGCACAAATGCAACACACCCACACCCACACACATATTTACACAAACATATATATATGTACAAACGTATGTATGTATGTATGTATGTATGTATGTGTGTGTGTATGTATGTATATACATGTATGCATATACACATGCATATATGCATATATACATATATATATATATACACACACACACACATATACACATATATACATATATATATGACTATGTCCTGTATATGTATATATGTATATGTGTGTGTGTAAGCATATTCCTGTGTCCTGTATATTTACACACAAACACACACACACATACATATACCATATTTTTCTGAGTATAAGATGCACTGGAGTATAAGATGCACCAAGGTTTTGAAGAGGCAAAGAAAAAAAGGTTTTTGCACTCTACAAACCTCCCCAAAATGACCCATTATCTGGATTCCTTTCAGTCCGGTTTCAGGCCTGGTTACAGCACGGAAACTGCTTTGGTCGCGCTGATCGACGATCTCTGGCGAGCCAGGGATAGAGGTCACTCCTCTATCCTAGTCCTCCTTGACCTCTCAGAGGCCTTCAATACCATCGACCATGGTATCCTTCTGCGACGGTTGCGAGAGGTGGGAGTGGGAGGCACCGTTCTTCGGTGGTTCTCCTCCTACCTGTCAGACAGGTTGCAGTCGGTGTTGGTCAGATGGCAGAGGTCGACCCCTAGGACCCTAAATTATGGGGCGCCACAGGGTTTGGTCCTCTCCCCCCTCCTATTTAACATCTACATGAAGCCGCTGGGTGAGATCATATGCCGGCACGGGATTAAATACCAACAATACGCGAACGATACACAATTGTATCTGTCCGCCCCGTGCCAACTCAGTGAAGCAGTAGAAGTGATGTGCTAGTGCCTGGAGGCTGTCAGGGTCTGGATGGGAATGAACAAGCTTGCACTCAATCCCTTGCACTCAATCACTCAAGACTGAGTGGCTATTGATGCTTCCTCCCAAAGATTGGCTAACTATTCCATCTCTCAGTCTGGGGTGAACCCTCAGAGAGGGTTTGCAATTTGGGAGTCCTCCTTGATCCACAGCTGACTCTAGAACATCATTTGTCAGCTGTGACCAGGGGGGCCTTTGCCCAGGTTCGCCTGGTGCACCAATTGCGACCCTATCTGGACCGGGAGGCCCTTCAGATAGTCACTCATGCCCTCGTCACCTCAAGACTGGATTACTATAACATGATCTACATGGGGCTGCACTTGAAGAGTCTTCGAAGACTTCAGTTAGTTCAGAACGCAGCCGTGCGAGTGATCGTGGGTGTACCTAGGTACACCCATGATACACCTATCCTCCACGAGCTGCACTGGCTTCCTATTGGTCTCTGGACACGCTTCAAGGTCCTAGTCCTTACTTTTAAAGTCCTACATGGTATCGGACCTGGGTACTTGAGAGACCGCCTCCTGCCAGTCACCTCCCAAAGACCTATTAGATCCCACAGACTAGGCCTCCTCCAAATTCCATCTGCCGGCCAATCTTGGCTGGCGATTCCTTGGGGGAGGGCCTTCTCTGTGGCTGCTCCGGCCCTCTGGAACGATCTCTTTGTGGAGATCCGGACCCTTACTACCCTCCCGGCCTTCCGCAAAGCAGTTAAGACCTGGCTGTTCCAGCAGGCCTGTGGCTATTGAATTATCTATCCCCCTTCAAGGTTACGGCTGTTGTTGAATTTTAAATTGTTGTTTTTATTTTTTGTATCCCCTCCGTTTTTATTGTGAGCCGCCCTGAGTCTCTCGGGAATAGGGCGGCATACAAACTTAATCAATCAATCAATCAATCAAACAATTTTGGGGGAAAACGGGCCCATTTTTTCCAGAAACCATGGCATGAATAACCTTTAGGGGGCTTGCAGAGTGCTCCTGGGGGGAAGGGCAAAACAAGCAAAAAATGGCCTGTTTTTCACAAAAAAAGGACATGGAGAGCAAAAACAGACCATTTTTTGCTCATTTCTGCCCTCCCCAACCCCCAGGAGCTCTCTAAAAGCATCCTAGAGGCTATGCATGGCCCTTTTGGTGAAGCAGGTGAGGTTTCAGAGGCAAAAGATGCTGTATTCAGTGTATAAGATGCACCCAGATTTCCAACCTCTTTTTTGAGGGAAAAAGATTTGTCTTATACTCCAAAAAATATGGTATGCAAATATACTTATATACATACATGTATACACATATACATGTGTGTATACATATATATATATATATATATTTGTTATATTTATGCTGATAAATAAATAAAGGGAGACTAGTATAGATCTATTTCAAGCTATTTAGCTCTCATCAGCTAGCCATACCCAAGTTTTTGGGAATCGAATGGCTAGCTGATGAGAGCTAAATAGCTTGAAATAGATCTATACTAGTCTCCCTTTATTTATTTATCAGCATAAATATAACAAATGTAACAAAAAATGCAACAGTAAAAAATATTGGGTTTCTGTCTGGATGGTCTCTTGTGATGAGCCTAATGACAGAGAGTGGAAGTGTGACCTTCCTCCCATACTTGGGCATACCAGGGGTTGTGACTTTAAGTATATATATATATATATATATATATATATATATATATATATATATATATATGTGTGTGTGTGTGTGTGTGTGTGTGTGTGTGTGTGTGTGTGTGTGTGTATGCATGTATGCATATATGTATACGTATATATGTATATATGTATCTATATATCTATATATCTATATCTATATATATATATCTATATATATATATATATATATATGTATATATGTATGTAAACATGTATATATATAAGTTTGTAAACACGTGTATATGTATGTATGTATGTATGTATGTATGTATGTATGGATGGATGGATGGATGGATGTATGGATGTATGGATGTATGGATGTATGGATGTATGGATGTATGGATGTATGGATGTATGGATGCATCTATCTCTATCTCTATCTCTATCTCTATCTCTATCTCTATCTATATCTATATCTATATCTATATCTATATCTATATCTATATCTATATCATCTATATCTATCTATTTAGATTTTACAACCCCCGGTATGCCCAAATATGGGAGGAAGATCACTACTTCCATTCTTTGTCCTTCGGCTCATCACAAGAGACCATCCAGACAGAAATCCAATATTTTTTACTGTTGCCTTTTTGTTACATTTGTTATATTTGTGCTGATAAATAAATAAAGGGAGACTAGTATAGATCTATTTCAAGCTATTTAGCTCTCATCAGCTAGCCATACCCTTACTGGCTCAATGGTTAACACATCTGCCTTAGAGGCAATACAGCACAGGCTCAATTCCCAGTAAGGGTATGGCTAGCTGATGAGTGCTAAATAGCTTGAAATAGATCTATACTAGTCTCCCTTTATTTATTTATCAGCATAAATGTAACATCTATATCTATATCTATATCTATATCTATATCTATATCTATATCTATATCTATATCTATATCTATATCTATATCTATATCTATATCTATATCTATATCTATATCCATATCCATATCCATATCCATATCCATATCCATATCCATATCCATATCCATATCCATATCCATATCCATATCCATATCCATATCCATATCTATCTATCTCTATCTCTATCTATCTCTATCTCTATCTCTATCTCTCTCTATCTCTATCTCTATCTCTATCTCTATCTCTATCTCTATCTCTATCTCTATCTCTATCTCTATATCTATATCTATATCTATATCTATATCTATATCAGGGATGTGCAGTCACTAGAGGCAGGGGAGGCGGGGCCTCACCAGTTTCCTGAGGGAAAGGAAGAATTTTAAATATTTTTTTTTAAATAATTAAAGCCAGGGTAGTTGCTACCAGATTCAGTCACAGTGGCTTGGTGTCTGCTCTCAGTGTTAATTATGGGAGGAGGCCAGAGAACTCGGGGCCTCTTTTGCCTAAGGAATTGTTCGCCTTTTAAAAGTTAAGGAGGAGTTAACAAGCGAAAACTTTCATATGCAAAAGAGGCACTGATTCTCCCGCCTCCTGATCGGGGAGCAGCGAATCATGCCTTATGAGCATGCTTACGTTGGGCAGACAAGAGGAGAGTTGAGAGAGTTTCCACAGCTGGAAAAGTTGGATCAGACGAAGGGAGGGGGGGTTCAAATTTATTGTAATTTAATTTGTAATTTATAATTTAATAAAAAAATATTTTTTTATTGGGAGGTTTGTGTGTGTGTTTTTTTTTCTTTCTTCACAGCGGTGGGGTCGGAGGAGGCAGGGGGGCAAGGCGGCGGAGCACAGAAGCGGCAGGGACGTTCTCACTGCTGTGTTTCAACAGGCCAGGCGTCTCGCATTTATGTCAGCCATAAACGCGAGACACCTGGCCTGTTGGACACAGTGGTGGTGGTGGGAGGAATTGGCTGGGTGGGCTCGCTGGCTGGGGAGGGGAGACCCCTTTAAAGCCCAGCACCGAGCGGGGAGGAGGAGGAGGAGGAGGAGAGTGGTGAGTCCAGGCAGGGAGCAGGGCAGGCGGGCTGGCTGCAGGCTGGGGCAGCAGGATTGTGACTGTCCGTATGAGGAGGTGGGGGGTGGGGGCAATGCGGTGGAGCGTGACGGTGGCGAGAAGCATCTCAGATGGAGCCGGGACACCCGGAAGACAAGCCGGCACTTCGGCATGCCTTTAAGTGCCGGCTTGTCTTCCGGGTGTCCTGGCTCCATCTGAGATGCTTCTCGTCGCCGTCGCGCTCCACCGCCTTGCCCCCGCCCCCGCCTCCTCCGACAAACAATCCTGATGCCCCGGCCTGCAGCCAGCCCAGCACCGAGCGGGGACTTGGAGGAGAAGGAGGAGAAGAGCGGTGAGTCCAGGCTCGGTGCAGGGCTGGCTGCAGGCCGGGCATTTATGTCCGCCATAAATGCGAGACGCCTGTTGGACACAGTGCCGGGGACGTTGCTTCTCACCGCTGCTGCAGTCTTGCCTCACCAACGGTAACCGTCACCGCACGTCACTGATCTATATCTATATCTATATCTATATCTATATCTATATCTATATCTATATCTATATCTATATCTATATCTATATCTATATCTATATCTATATCTATATCTATATCTATATCTATATCTATATCTATATCTATATCTATATCTATATCTATATCTATATCTATATCTATATCTATATCTATATCTATATCTATATCTATATCTATATCTATATCTATATCTATCTATATTTATGTAGGTCTTTGGTTATTTGGGTTTTGTCCCGCGTAAAATTAGAAGTGTCTTGGCGACGTTTCAACACAGACTTTTTCATCATCTTCAGGCTTCGTGCTTCCAGGAGCAATGTGAGATCTCGGCTGAGATCCTGGAAGCACGAAGCCTAAAGATGACGAATGAGACTTTGTCTAAACATTGCCAAGACACTTCTAATTTTACGTAGGTCAAAACCCGAGTAACCAAAGACCTACATACTAACACCCGCGAAAACATAAGAAAACATCTATATCTATATCTATGTGTATACATACGTATGTGTGTGTGTGTGTGTGTGTGTGTGTGTGTGTGTATTATCTCTCCTATGAAATTATTCCAATGGTGATAATATTCTCCAGTCATAAAAACTGTAAACAAGTGAAGAAGACAGCAGAGAATAGAAAATATAGAAAAGGACTGCCCCATGGGCACTAGGGAGTAGAAGGCAAGAACACACAAGTCTTGTGATTTCAACTGCCCCAAATTAAGTTGTGTTGCTGGAACTCTACATGGCCACTGAGACCTTTTTCAGTATTATCACTACATGCAATAACAATCAGGGCTAAGAGTCAGGCTTCAGCTTTGCTCTTGACAGCAATATTGAGGCTGTTGTATGCAGAGTAACATGGGAAGCTGCTGCTGGAGGAAGGTCCATACTTAAAGAGCATTTAATGTGCAGAATGCTCTTCATTCTCCTATTTCCACTCTTCAGAGTGGAGTCTCTGCCGTGTCACACAGGAGAAGCCATACCTGTTCCAAATGAATGGTACCACCAAGGGGACTTTGTCATCGGTGGGATGGTATCAATGGCTAACTACCAATTTAATGAAGTTTCATTTGAGCAGCATCCTTCTCAGGAGTATTTTGGACATCCAGAGTAAGCTATTCTTAGCACTCAACCTTTGTGTTATCTCTGTGTAGGAATTTGCAATGAATAAAGAGAAAAGGAGATTATTTTATTTCACAATGAGAACATTGTGTTAGGTGGGACAATGTCTTTTCAGGGATATTGGTTACACTTTATTCAGTCTGCAACAATGGGAATCACAAGTTCAGTGTAGGAGAGTTAAGAATAGAGTTGAATTGGTCATTCTCCAATTGTGCATGCATATGGGGTAAAGTAAGTTCCAGGAAAAATAATCAGGAAATATTTAATGATATGTGTAAATTCATCCCGTTTTCAGCGTGCTAACAAAATTTTACCAACATGTCCTTTCCTTGGTCTTTGCTGTGAAGGAGATCAATGAGAATCCAGAAATCTTGTCTAATGTCACTCTTGGCTTCCACATTCACGATAGCTACTACAATGCCATCATGACCTATCGGACCACAATGGATCTGCTCTTCAGATCAGATCAGAGATTAGTCCCCAACTATAAATGTGACACCAGGAGAAATCTCATCTCTATCATAGGAGGCCTCAGCATTGGAACGTCTTCCTATATCATGGATCTCGTGAAGTTTTACAAGATTCCACAGGTAGGATTTTTGGAAACACAGGCATTAAAATTCCCTCCTCCTTTCTTTTTTTCCAAACTGGGGCTATTAAAAATGGTTATCGTACAGCCACACACATCAACAATCTGACCAAATTTATTAGAAAATATGAAGAAAAAAATGCTGATATATTCCCATAATATGTGTTTCTTTTAGCTCACATATGGCTCATTTACTCCACAAGATGCTTATAGCACAGAGGTTCCCTTCTATTACTCCATGGTCCCAAATGAGTCTTCACAGTACATTGGGATAATCCGACTGCTTCAAAATTTTGGGTGGATTTGGGTCGGGCTCTTTGCTATTGATAACCCTGAAGGAGAACATTTTCTGCAGATCATGGAGTCACTTTTCCCCCAGCATGGCATCTGCTCTGCCTTTATGGAAAGAGTTCCATTATTAACCCACTGGGATAAATTAGTTGAGATGGTTAAGAAAGGGCACAATATTTACAATCACATAACTGATGAGAAAATCAACACCTTTGTCATCTTTGGAGAATCTTTGACCCTTGCATGGTTAACAGATATAATTTTTTGGCTTGATCCTGGACATGAGCAGAGTTCCTTGGGAAAGGTGTGGATCATGACCGCACAGATAGACTATTTATTAACAGGAATGAATAAAAAATGGGATCGGCAGTTCTTTGATGGTTCCATTTGCTTTACAATTCACTCCAAAGAAATTCCAGGGTTCAAGGAATTCTTGAAGTTCATAAAACCTCCTTGGATTCCAGGAGATGGTTTTTTCCCACTTTTCTGGGAACAAGTCTTTGATTGTTCATTACCATCCCCTTCTTTGACCGACGTGGACAATCACATATGCACCGGAGAGGAGAAACTATGGGACATTCCTGGGGCTCTTTTTGAGGTGGAGATGTCTGGCCACAGCTATAGTGTCTATAATGCTGTCTACATATTGGCTCAAGCTTTACATGCTCTCTTCTCACTTCGATCTAATCACAGGGAGTTTTTGAGGCATAAATCATCAGAATATCAAAATTCAAAACCATGGCAGGTGATTTGTATATTAGTAAATAGTAATTAGTAAATAGTAATTTGTATTAGTAAATTATAATTTGTATTCGTACATTATAATTTGTATTCATAAATTATAATTTGTATTCGTAAATTATAATTTGTATTAGTAAATTATAATTTGTATTCGTAAATTATAATTTGTATTAGTAAATTATAATTTGTATTCGTAAATTATAATTTGTATTAGTAAATAGTAAAGTACAACGTTAGGGTACATGATTCAGACTGGGAAGTGGTAACTACCATACCAAAATGCATTTGAACATTTGTCTATTAATGATATTTACTTGCCTCCCTCTATTTGCATCCTTGTAATTGTTGTAAATGGCAGAAGTAAAAAATAGTTCATATGATGGACTATGGTGAAGGGGCAATTTTCTTGGAAGAAGGGAGCACATTTCAGAAATTGTTTGCAGGAGAGAGAAGAGCAGCACAGCCTCAAACTTTATAGGAGACAGAGGAAGAGGAGACAAAGGAAGAGAGTTAGAGTTAGTGTTCTCTTTTAAATCCCTCTTCTTCTACCTTTTAAATTTATTAAGGCCCTGTTTCTAATGGGTCTTCCAAAATAAATACTAAGTCATCTGCGAACACTTGTGGTTTATACTTTTACTTTTTTATTTCCATACCCTTTATCTCTGTATCCTTTCTAATGTTTCTATTCAATATTTCTGGTGTTATTATAAATAACAGGAGAGACAGGACACATCCTTGTCTTGTATCTTTCTTAATTTTAATCCTGTAAATTATGTCTCCATTTACTATCACCTTTGCATTTTGTTTATAATATATCGCCTTGGTCATGTTAATAAACCTCTCCCCAAAGTGCAATTGTTGTTTTTGCTTTGTAGGGCAGCTGTATTGTCGGTGGGGTTAAATAGTTTTACGTCATCAGCAAAGAGGGTGCAACGGCTTATAATATGGTTGCAAAGGTCATTTATGTAAAGCAGAAAGAATGTGGGTCCCAAAACGCTGCCCTGGGGGACACCACTGTTAAGTAGGGTAGGGTTAGGGTTGGGGTTAGGGTTAGGGTTAGGGTTAGGGTTTGGGTTAGGGTTTGGGTTAGGGTTGGTTTAGGGTTAGGGTTGGTTTAGGGTTAGGGTTAGGCTCAGGATTAGGGTTCGGGTTTAGGGTTGGGTTTGGTTTAGGATAGGGTCAGGGTTAGGGTTAGGGTTAGGGTTAGGGTTAGGGTTAGGGATAGCGATAGGGATAGGGATAGGGTTAGGGTTAGGGTTAGGGTTAGGGTTAGGGTTAGGGTTAGGGTTAGGGTTAGGGTTAGGGTCAGGAGTGATAGAGGATGGCAGCCTTAGGGATGAGGACTTGGCATCTTAAAAATCTGTGCTCTCCCTTCCTTCTTCTCGATCTGTTCCAGTCACCCCCAGACTTTGGACTCCCAGAATTTGGACCTCTCACAACCTCAGGAGAAGGGGAAGATAAGACATTCCCCTGTATATGGTCCGCTATAGGTGATTGTGTGAAACTTTATCTTGATTTGGAGGGTGTGAGACAGGGAAGTTGCTGCTTGCTAACATCTGGCGTTTACACCTTGCCCCCCTCCATCTACAACCACCTTGTATACTATCAACTTTTGAACCTTTGGCCTGGGGCGTCTTTCTGGGACTTAGAGGAGGGGAGAGGAGCGGAGCAGCACTCCCCTTTCCTTCATACCACCACTTCTAAATCTCACTAGTGCAGTGCTCCACAAATTTTATAAATTTTATAAATGTGGTGTGGATGGTGTGCCTGTTTGATGTTTGTACCCACTTTTTAATTTCATTATTGTTGTAGTTTCTGTGTTTTAATCAACTTATGTGGGGACTGTCTGGGTGAGTGATTGTGTACGTATGTTAGGATTGGGATTATAACCTGGTACCTCCTCCACTGAGTGCGATTGCAGAAGTGGTAGGGGGGGTCCAGGCCTATCTCCCATCCTAGAATGTCTGATTTAAATCACCTGCCGGAAGGAGCGGAGGCCGTGAGAGGTGAAATGGGGTCTACGGTTGCGGGGGTGGGTTGGAGCATTACAGTCACTATGGGGAGGGGCAGGTACGATGGGAACTTCAGGGCTGGCCATTACCGGGGAAAGAGGGTCCACTACATCACAGAGATCCCCCCTTCCGGCCCTGTTAGTTCCACTCCAGGGCCAGATGGTGAGAATTGTCAGGGCCGTGGTCTCAGGCTGTTGTTGCTAAATGCCAGGTCTGTGGTTCATAAAGCTCCCCTCATCCGGGACCTAATAATAGACGAGGGGGCAGACCTGGCATGTATTACTGAAACCTGGCTGGGCCCGGAGGGAGGAGTCCCCCTCACCGAAATGTGCCCAGAAAGATTTCAGGTGCTCCATCAGCCGCGACTCCAGAAAGGGGTGGGGGAGTGGCTGTCATTGTCCGAAGGTCATTAGTTCCTCGTAGGATCCCTGCTTCAGAGCTTGTCGGGTGTGAGTCCTTGTTGTTGAAGTTGGACCTTGGGGGTCATGGGCCTGCTGTTAACGTACCTACCTCCTAACAGCATTGCAACAGCCCTCCCCTCGCTCATCAAGTCAGTAGCCAAGCTGGCGGTGGAGTTCCCCAGGCTTATGGTGTTGGGGGACTTCAACCTGCCCACGCTCGGTGAACGGTCTGATGGGGCGCAAGAGTTCATGGCTTCCATGACAGCCATGGACTTGACCCAAGTAATCCGGGGTTCAACTCACTCAGCGGGTCACACACTTGACCTCGTATTCCTCTCGGAGCAGTGGAGGCATGATCTAGAATAGAGGGGTATTAAGATCTTGCCCTTGTCATGGTCTGATCACTTCCTACTGAGGCTTGACTTTCGGAAACCAATCCCCCACGGTAGGAAGGAGGAACCAATTAGGTGGTTCCGCCCCAGATGCCTGATGGACCCTATGGGATTTCAGACGGCGCTTGGAGTGATACCTGATGCTCTCGTCCACAGTCCGGGTGAGTCCTTAGTCGCTGCTTGGAATACAGCGGCGACGGGGGATCTAAACCGGATTGTGCCTTTGCAGCTTCTCTGAGGTAGAGGATCCAGGAGAGCCCCTTGGTTCACCGAGGAACTCCGGGAGATGAAGCGCCAAAAGAGACTCCTAGAGCACTGCTGGAGGGCCAGTAAATCCGAGTCAGACCAAGCACTGATGAGAGCCTATATCTGAGCCTATCTTGTGGCAATATGGGCAGCGAAATGTTCGCATTTTGCTGCTCTTATTGCATCCGCTGAATTGCGCCCAGACGCCTTGTTTAGTATAACCCACTCCCTCCTGAAAGGGAGAGATGCGGATGAACCTTTGCAAGGTAGAGCTGAGGAATTTGTCCAGTATTTAATGGATAAAGTCGCTTGGATTCGGACAGACCTGGTCTCCAATTGCACGGTACCAGCCGAGGTACTGGGGGAAGGTCTTGAGCGAAGTTTATGGAATGAGTTTCAACTTGTCGCTCCTGAGGAAGTGGACAATGCCATGGTTGAGTGCCTCCACTTGTATATTGGACCCGTGCCCTTCCTGGCTGGTTTCGACCAGCAGGGAGGTGACACGTGGCTGGATCCAGATGATAATTAACACCTCTCTCCGGGAGGGATCCTTCCCGCTCCTCCTAAAAGATGCGGTGGTGAGACCCCTCCTGAAGAAACCATCTCTGTACCCAGCCATCTTGAGTAACTATCATCCGGTCTCCAACCTCCCCTTTGTAGGGAAGGTTGTCGAGAAAGTGGTGGCCTCTCAACTCCGACAGTCCTTGGATGAAACCGATTATCTGGATTCCTTTCAGTCCGGTTTCAGGACTGGCTACAGCACGGAAACTGCTTTGGTCATGCTGATCGATGATCTCTGGCGAGCCAGGGATGGGGGTCAGTCCTCTATCCTAGTGCTCCTTGACCTCTCAGTGGCCTTGGATACCATCGACCATGGTATCCTTCTGCGAAGGTTGCAAGAGGTGGGAGTGGGAGGCACCGTTCTTCGGTGGTTCTCCTACTTCTCGGACAGGTCGCAGTTGGTGTTGGTCGGAGGGCAGAGGTCGACCCCTAGGCCCCTCAATTATGGGGTGCCGCAGGGCTTGGTCCTGTCCCCCCTCCTATTTAACATCTACATGAAGCCGCTGGTTGAGATCATACGGCAGCACAGGATTGAATACCACCAATATGCGGACGATACACAATTGCATATTTCCACCCCGTGCCAACTCAGTGAAGCAGTAGAAGTGATGTGCCAGTGCCTGGAGGCTGTTAGGGTCTGGATGGGAATGAACAAGCTTGCACTCAATCCCAACAAGACTGAATGGCTATTGATGTTTTCTCCCAAAGATTGGCTAATTACTCCACCTCTAAGTCTGGGGGGTGAAATTATATGCCCCTCAGAGAGGGTTCGCAATTTGGGAGTCCTCCTGGACCCACAGCTGACTTTAGATCACCATTTGTCGGCTGTGACCAAGGGGATCTTTGCCCAGGTTCGCCTGGTGCACCAATTGCAACCCTACCTGGATCAGGAGGCACTTCAGATAGTCACTCACGTCCTCGTTATCTCAAGAGTGAATTACTGTAATGCGCTCTACATGGGGCTGTCCTTGAAAAGTGTTCAAAGACTTCAGCTAGTCCAGAATGCAGCCGCGCAAGCGATTGTGGGTGCTCCTAGGTACACCCACGTTACAACTATCCTCCACGAGCTGCACTGGCTGCCCATTGATCTCCGGAGTCGCTTCAAGGTGCTAGTTATTATTTATAAAGCCCTGCATGGCATCGGACCTGGGTACCTGAGAGACCGCCTCCTGCAAATTACCTCCCAAAGACCGATTCGATCACACAGGCTCGGCCTTCTCCAGGTTCCATCTGCCAGCCAATGTTGGCTGGCGACCCCCCAGGGGAGAGCCTTCTCTGTTGCTGCTCCGGCCCTCTGGAACGAGCTCCCCGTGGAGATCCGGATCCTTACTACCCTCCCGGCCTTCCGTAAAGCTACCAAGTCCTGGCTGTTCCAGCAGGCTGGGGGCTGTTGAAGTATCCAGCCCTGCTTCATTTGTGACTGTTGTGTATTTTAAATATTGTTTGTATTGTCTTATTTATCCCCTCCCCGGTTCATTGTGAGCTGCCCGGAATCCTTCGGGAGTGGGCGGCATACAAAACCAATAAACGAAGCAATAAACGAACTGGTGCAGGGTTTGATAGGGCGCTCCTGATTTTAACTACTTATTGCCTGTTTGACAGAAACACAGCTATCCACTTGTGCAGGGATCCGGAAATGCCATAAGGGATTAGTTTTAACAGTAGCTTGTCATTGAATCAAAGGTTTTACAGAAGTCTATATCAATTGCATCTATTGCTTTACCCTGGTCTAGTTCTGTAGTTTTATGGCTTTTTAGTAATTTTACCTTTTGCAGAAGATAGCTGAGGAATGCTGCTTAGCTGAATCCATTATCCTTCAGTACTTATCATGTCCTTAGAAGCTGGATAACTGTGAAAATATTACACAATAAAAATGAATGGAAACAAATTTGGAAATTGCTTCTCTAGTTTTTCATATGTCTCTTCCTAGGCAACAGGAAGGACTGGGTTCAAAAAGGTATGGAAGGCTACAATACACCTTATATTTCATTTGACTATTGTTCAAACTGAAATATCAGAACTTGTTATTCCCATATGCAAAAGAAAGAAAACAGATTCTCAAGAGGTTGGAGAAATGGACTTTGCATGTTTGTAGGGTTTCTCCATCAAAAGTATAGTACAACTATGATGAAATTGCTCATACATTTATATTGCTTTATTGTCCTCTTTTATTATTCTGAATCATATAGCTCCACCAAATTCTTAGAGGCATGAAATTCAACAATTCTCTTGGAGAAACCCTGACTTTTTATGATCAAAAGAAGATGGAAGATGGATTTGATATCGTAAACATAGTTGCCTTTCCCAATTCCACTTTCCAGAGAAACAGGATTGGAAAAGTGGATCCTGATGCTGTAAAAGGACAGGAATTACTCATTAATGAAGACATGATTGTTTGGCATAGATCATTTAACCAGGTGTGGTTTCAAAAGAGTTTTTATGACCATTCTCCTGTGGATTCTTTTGGCTTGGAAATTTAATGTTCTTCTTCCAGACAAACCACGAGGAAGAGCCAAATAAAAAAAATGACATTCAAACGTGGAAAAGTAACTTCACTTATGCCTGGCATATTATTAGAGTTCTCCCAAACAGTAAATTGAAAATGTGTCAGAAAATAAATGCATTTAAATAACTATATTTCCTTGGTTGAATGAAACTTTGATGTGATATAAAGCAAATTTGCTACCACAAAAAGAGGGAGTCAAGCTATTCTCCAAAGCACCCGAGGGCAGGACAAGAAGCAATGGGTGAAAACTAATCAAGGAGAGAAGCAACTTAGAACTAAGGAAAAAATTCCTGATTAATTAAACAGTGGAACAACTTGCCTCCAGATGTTTTGAATGCTCCAACACTGGAAGTTTTGCAGAAAAGATTGGATGATCATTTTTCTGAGCAGTGTAGGGTTTACTGGCTAAGCAGGGGGTTGGACTAGAAGACATTCAAGCTCCCTTCCAACTCTATTATTCTATTCTATTCTATTCTAAACCTGATTGATTCAATCCATAACTTTATCAAATCTGTGTTCAAATCTGGGATGGATTGACTCAATACTTCTGGTCAAATGGATGGTTTGAATTAATAGAACATATGTTGAAATTTTCATATGGATTTGATTAAACAAAAACTGGAAATCCAGATCAATTGTGCTCACAAAATAAAATCAGAAGGAAAATTGAAATTTATTTCATTGTTTTTGAAATAAATCATCAAATCCAATCAATTTCTTGTTTTACAGTCTTTAGATGGAACTTTTCTTTTCTTTTTAATGTAACAGCATAATCTATGTTCAGTGTAACAACTAAATTTTCTTGAAAACAATAAATTTGCATATTCTAATATTTTAATATTGATAACTAGGTGCTTCCCATTTCTCTGTGTAATGAATATTGTTACCGTGGATATCAGAAAAGGAAGAAGGAAGGAAAAAAATTCTGCTGTTATGATTGTGTTCCCTGCCCCGAGGGAAAAATCTCCAAAGAGATGGGTAAGTTTACAAATCATTTGATTTTGTTCTTATACTGTCTATTCTGGGGAACCCTTTCGACTAATTAAATTGTCTGATTGTGCATGGATAAGAGTTTCCTTGGAAACTGAATGGGACAATGAAATCAAATTCATTAATACTTGAAAAATTATAGGTTGCCACAATAGAATTACACATAATGATGATGACCACTCAACAACAATCACAACAATGTTTCAATCAATCAATCAAATAAATAAATAAATAAGTCTTGGAACTGTTTCAGCTTTGTACTCACAAATTTTTTATTTTCATTTTCATACACTCACATGTATACTGTACATAGCCAACACCATACAGCATTAAACAATAATTGCATCAATTCCTCTTGTCAACACGGCCCCAGAAAATAGAAACCCAATATAACTCTTCCATTCTCCATACACCTCTTTCTTCCACCACCCACCAACTTTCTATCTTCCCTCCATCATCCCTCTCTACCCTACTTCCCCTCCCCCTCTACCACTCCTCTCTCCACATCCACTCCCCCCTTCCTTTTCACCTTTCCCTCCCACCCCCTCTCCCATCCCTCTCTGCCCATCTTTCTTGTTTCCCACTCCTCCGCTCCTTGGTGTATTTCCGCTACATATCAAAAAACTTGGCCTATCCTATTTTTAAAGAAAAATTAAAAAGGAACAGTATGCATGTGAAGTCACATTTCATTGAGATCTAACACATCTTGTCTAACCTAATATATTCCCTCCCCCCACTGTCCCCCCAACCCCCCACATCCTTCCCCCCCTGACTTCCCAGAACCCATACACGGTATAGATTTTTAACAAACACGGTCTAAAATAGATTGAAAAGAAAAGAATAAGAAGTTAACAACATCACTACCTTGAGCTTAGCTCCTTCTTGCTAAGCCATCTTTAAACAATTTAAATCATTCCTGATCTTAAGCATAGGCTATCTGGAAATTCTTAGTCCCATATTTATTTTGTATATAATCAATCCATTTTTTCCAGTCTCGTTTATATCTCTCATTTGAGTGGTCTTTAAGATATGCAGATATTTTAGCCATCTCGGCTAAATTTGTGACTTTCAATGTCCATTCTTAAATTGTAGGCAAGTCTTCCTTCTTCCAATATTGCGCCACCAACAGTCTTGCTGCCATTATTAAATGAAAATCAAGTTAATCTCTACCACTGTAAAGTCAGTACTTATACCTAACAAAAATAACTGAGGAGTAAACTTTATCCTTCTTTTAAAAATATTTTGCATAATCCACCATATTTTTATCCAAAATGCCTTAACCTTTTGGCAAGTCCACCATATATGGACATATGTAGCATCAAGAGAACCACATCTCCAACCTTTGGGTTGTAAATTCGGATACATAGAAGCCAACTTTTTAGGATCTAAATGCCATCTATAGAGCATCTTGTAAAAATTTTCTCGCAGGTTTTGAGCTTGTGTAAATTTCATATTTCTTACCCAAATTCTTTCCCAGGTATCCAACATTATTGGTTCTTCGATATTTTGAGCCCACTTTACCATACAATCTTTAACTAATTCTGTTTCCGAATCCATCTGTATTAATACATTATATATCCTCTTTATATGCATTAAACTTTGGTCTCTTATTTGTTTAAATAGATTATCCTCAACTTGGATAAAACCAGTTTTTTGATCTATTTTCCACCTGGCTGTAATTGCCCATACTGGAACCATGTTTGAACTACCTTCTCCTCTTTCAATACCTCTAAGGATTTTAGTTGTAGTGCCCCCCCTTTCCAAAATGAGGAGCTGTCTATAAGTAGTTCTATCCTGTTTTTGTGCTATATTCATATTTTCAATTGCATGTCTAGAAATTGCCCACATGGGTATCTTGTCATTTAATTTATGTTGATATTTTTTCCAGACCCATAATAAAGCATTTCTTAAAATATGACTTTTAAAGTTTTTGTCCAGTTTTTTGTTGAATAAGAGGTAAGCGTGCCAGCCATATATCAAATCATGTCCCTCAATATTCAATATCCTATCATTGGTTAAATCGATCCAATCACTAATTACGGACAACACCACTGCATCATAATATAGTTTTAGATTGGGTAGTTTCAAACTTCCTCTCTCGCGTGCATCTTGCATTATTTTCAGCTTTACTCTTGGCTTCTTTCCTGCCCATACAAATTTATTGATACCCTTCTGCCATTCTAAAAGATTTGCATCTTTTTTGAGTATAGGTAACATTTGGAAAAGAAATAAAAATTTTGGTAAGATATTCATTTTCACTGCCGCTATTCTTCCCAGCAAAGATAAGTGCAACTTCTCCCATTTTTTCATCTCTATCTGTGTACTATGCCAGAGTGGCTCATAATTATACTTAAATAATTTCCCATTTGAGATTGAAATATTAACTCCAAGATACTTGACCTTTTTGACTACCTCACATCCTAACATTCCTCCTAATTCTTCCTTTTGTTTAGTATTCATCTTTATGGCTAATATTTTTGTTTTCCCTAAGTTTATTTTAAAACCAGACACTTGACCATATTGATTAATTGCATTCATTAAAGCCATACTGGATTCCTGCGGTTGTTCCAATATTATGACCAAATCATCCGCAAAAGCACGCACTCTGTATTCTTGCTGCCTAATCTTAATTCCTTTTAGACCATCCCAGCCCCGTATTTTATTCAACAATACTTCCAAAGTTATAATAAACAATAGTGGGAACAAAGGACAGCCCTGTCTTGTACCTTTTCCAATTTGAAAAGAGTCTGTTAAACTTCCATTGACTATGATTTGAGCTGTTTGCTGTTGATATATTGCTTTAATTGACTGTAAAAAACTCCTATCTGCATTTTTTGCAATATCTTCAACAGAAATTGCCAATTAACTTGATCAAAAGCTTTCTCAGCATGCAAAAATATGAATGCAGCAGGAATTTGATTGTTCTTTCCCAAGTATTCTAGTGCATTAATAACCAATCTAACATTACTTTTCATTTGTCTCCCTTGTATAAAACCTGCCTGGTTAGCGTGTATCAATTGTTGAATAACCAGCATTAACCTATTTGCTAATATTTTAGTAAAAATTTTATAATCTACATTAAGTAATGAGATAGGTATATAGTTTTTGGGTTGAGTAGTATCTTGATCTTCTTTGGGTATCAAAGATATAAAAGCTGTCTTCCAGGATGGAGGTACCTTACCTTCCGTTTGAATCTTATTAAATAATTCTCTAAGAGGTTCTACAATTTCTAATTGTAAGTTTTTATAGTAAGCCGCTGTCAAGCCATCTGTGCCTGGTGCCTTCCCTGATTTTAACTGCTTAATTACCTGTAAAATTTCCCCTGAGGTTATTGGTTGATTCAATTTTTGCCTGTGCTCTTCTTTAACTAAGGGTATTTTCTCTTTATCTAAATATTTGTCTATATCTAAACCATTAATTTTATCCCCCTTATACAACTCTGTAAAAAATTCCCGAAATGCCTTTTGAATCGCATCCTGTTGAAACACCTCCTTCCCTCTATAAGTCAATTTAGATATATTTCGAGATTTCCTTTTTTTCCTAATCTGATAAGCTAACCATCTGCCAGGTTTGTTTGCATTGCAGAAAGTATTATGTTTTGCATAAAACAAACTAGTGGCTACCTGGTCAGAAATCAACATGTCAAATTGAGATTTTAATATGGCAATTGCTTCCTTGACCTTTGTATCGCCTGGGTTTAATGTTAACTCCAGCTCTTTCCTCTTAATTTCCTCTTCCAATTCTGTTCGTTTGTTTATGTCTATGTGCTTTGTTTATATTTATCAGTACTCCTCTCATATACGCTTTGCTTGCATCCCATACGAATTCCATGGGTGTACCCTTATTCATATTAAAAACAAAGTATTCGGTTAGCAATTTTTTACAATCATTGATATACTCTTCATATCTAAATAAGTTTTCATTCACTCTCCAAGACCTTCTTGCCTGTACCACCCCTCCCAATTCCATCCAAACTGGGTTATGATCCGAAAGGACCCTAGCTGCAATCTTCGTCTTCTTGACCCTAGAAAGCAAATCATTAGTGATTAATATGAAATCAATCCTAGAAAAGGATTGATGTCTATCAGAAAAGGAGGTAAAAATCATATTCCTCTGCATTTCGTTCTCGCCAGATATCTCTCAGTTCAAAGTCATCCATCATGTCAAAAAAGGATTTAGGTAGCTTTGCTCGCATCTTAGTATTTGGGCGAGAAATCTTCTTGTCTCTCTTGGTTTCTATAACGCCATTCCAGTCACCCAATAATATACAAGACCTATAATCCCACTGTACTAATTTAGCATGAAGATTTCTATAGAATCCTTCTTGCTGTTGATTAGGAGCATAAATTCCCAGAAGCAATGCCTTTTTCCCTTCTAGGATTAGATCTAACGCGATGTATCTTCCATAGGGATCTGCTTCAATTAATTCAGCTTTCATATCTTTTCTTAAGTATACAACTATACCATTTTTCTTTTCCATAGCAGAAGTTACAAAGTGTTGACCAAGTTTTGGGTTAATCAGATATTTTTGATCGGTTGATTTAATATGAGTTTCTTGCAAACAAATTATGTCATTCTTAAACTGTTTTAAGATAGTGAAATATTTTCTTTCTCTTCTGTGGAGAATTCAATCCATTGACATTCCATGTTAAAATCTTAGTTGTCATCTTTGGTTACCTGAAGCTTTTTTAGAGCCTCCTGCATGACCTGTTTCACCTTTGGCCTAGCTCCTCCCATGGCTTCTGGACTTGTTGCTGTAGCTCCTTGATCGATGGCCGGTGATTGTTGAGGTTGTTGCCTTTTAGCTTGTTTCTCCATTCGTCTAGTAGTCATACGGCTAGATCTTTGTTCCATAACACCTTGCGCTTCTAGGAGAGAGACATGATCCATCTTATCTGGTAGTTGTGTGGTTTGCTGTCTGTCTTGTCCTTCTTGTGGTCTTTCTCTGGGTCCAGATGGTGCAGGGTGTCCAGCCTTCAAAATATTATGATAAAAATCTCGGGCTTTCCATACGGAGTTGAGATGATATCTTTGCCTATCAAATGTAAGTATAATGCCAAATGGTGCATCCCATCTGTACTGTATCTGACGGTTTCTAAGTTCTTCAACTAAAAAAGCATAATCTCTCCTGGCTCTTAGCATTTGAGGTGGTATCTCTTTCAAAAGAGTCAGGTCTTGACCCCCAATTTGGAGCTTAGTGTTATAAGACTCTTGTAATATCGTGTTTCTGAGCTCTCTTGTAGTGAAATATATAACAATGTCTCGAAGAAGCTGCTTCTGTTTTGCCACCCAAGAGTTAACGCGATAAACTTTATCGATTTGCTAGTCAAACTTAGCCTCCGGTCTTCCCACCAGACAATCAAAAGCTTCTGAAAGAATCTGTTTCAGGTTCTCCTGTTTTTCTTCACGCAACCCCCTTACTCTTAATGCCAGCTCCATTTGCCTGTACTGTATCATAATAATTTCTTTTTCGGCATTTTCAACTTTTTGTTGCACCACCTCTGTTTTCGATGTCAAGTTGGTATTAGCTTCATTAAGATCCTCTAGACTATCTTCAATTCCGGAAACATGTTCTGTCAGTACAGTTACCAGCCCCAGCATATCATCTCTAATTTTAACAAACCTGGCATCAATTTTATCATACAACTCTTCTTTAAGTTCTTTTATCTCCTCTTTTATCTCCTCTTTTATCTCCTCTTTTATCTCCTCTTTTATCTCCTCTTTTATCTCCTCTTTTATCTCCTCTTTAAAGTCTTTAAGTTTGTCTTCCACTTTAATTGTCTGGGTGTTGAGAGCCTCTTTTAATTCCCTCAAGAAGAATTCTTTTGTTAGCAAATCTCCAGCAGGGGACATGGAGAGCGAAGGATGCAGCTTTGTACTAGGTATTGGAGATGTGCTTCTGGGGGCTGACGGGGGGTGGGTGGGTTTCAAATTAGGATTTGGTTTTGAGCCCATTCCAAGTTTTATCTTCAAGCAATTAATAAAACTCTACTGACCCACTGTACAGCTATGGAAAGAGGTACTGAATCTCCCCCTTTATTTTGAAGTTTTTGAGGCTCGGTAGGACTTTGCAAAAGGTTTCAGGAAATAAGCATTGTAACAAGACAGTTCAGCATATTCATCGCCATTTTAAGTGTCTCTAAATTAGCAGAATTAACAGAAGAAAGAAAGTCTTGTAAAAGTGAAACTGATTAGTAAAACTCTGCTGGCCAGCTGTGAGGCAGAGTAATAAATCACTCCTTTCCTTTGAAGTTTTAAAGCTCTGTAGAATTTAACAAGGAGATTAAGAAAATAATCATTGTTATGGAGGAATTCCGCAGGCTCGTCGCCATTTTAAATGCCTCTTTAAGTGGATAAATTAACGGAAGAAGATCTTGTAAAAAATGAAGCTAGGATTTTGATAAACAATTAGTCCTCGCATGCGAGCTCAGCTTGTGTTAAAATCAAATAGTTCAAACTTTGATCTGAGTGGGAGGATGCTAACTTCATACTGCACAAAGCAGTTGGAGATTCCCAGCACGGATGCCGTTCTGCCTTCGGCTGGCCCCCCTCTTTCCGCAGACACAGAAGCTGCAAAAATCAAAGGGCATTTGCACAGCAGAACTAATCTTCTTCCCTTCTTTCCCGAAGAGTAAGAAACCTCTTAGACGTCTGATAGACGATCATCTAAACAGATAACACGACCAGGAACTCAGGAGCAGCTAGGTTAAGCTGCTTCCATCAGTAAGCCCCACCCAGGAAGTCCGTTTCAGCTTTATAACCAAGCAACCATCATAATGGAGATTCAGAAACATTGGCAATTTTGAGAATATATGGCATGGACACACACAAACACACAAAATATTTCAGACATTTTTTAAAAAAGTATGAATAATAAGAAATTACATAAGTGTTTGTACAATTTAAAAACGTAATTCTTTTTCATTTCCATCCAGTCACTACCTACCTACTTACCTACCTATTTAACTATTTCTGTGCAATTTTGTTTCACTGAAAAATCCTTTTTCATATTTTCCGCAAGGTGTGTAGCTCTCTTGGATGTGTATTATCTAAATATGTATTTTATGTGTAATGCTGACTGATTCCAATCCTCTCTTAATGGGGGTAAACATGAGAAATGAAATATTTAAAAAATCATAGAAAGAAAGCAAAAATATAAAATAATATTAAATAAAAAGGGATATATACTTCTCTTACAGAAACAGATAATCCTATGTCCTTTACAGTTTTCAGTTGAAATATGTAATTACTCATCTTTTTACAATTTCCTCCTTGATACATTATCTTTCATTTTCACTTTGAATTTCTTGAATATTTATTGTATTCAACTTTATTTATTATATTTTATTGTATATATTTATATAAATTTTGTCTGTGTATATAATGAATTTATAAAATATATAAATCTGTCTGACTGTCTGTCTGTCTTTCTAGCTATCCATCATCTATAGTATCTATCTATCTATCTATCTATCTATCTATCTATCTATCTATCTATCTATCTATATTATATACATTTATTGTATTCAAATATTATAAGAATTTGTTGAATACTTATGTACCATATTTTGAAATGAGGTGAATATGATTCAATATTCAATAAGTCAAGCTGATTTTGAATATGGAAATGATCACTTCAGATATTCACAAGTCTTCATTGAAGCATTCCTTATTATAGGAAAGCAAATAAAGATAAAATGGATTTTCATGTGGTTTGCAATTTTCCTTGTGTATAATAAAAGTAATATTTGACTTAATATCACAAAATATAGATAGGGAGATGTTCAAATGTATTTTCATACTGTAGATCCTATATTTGATACAAAGGCATAAACATCAGGGTTTGAATCCATATGAAAATTAATTATCATTCTTATGAACCTGTGTTGATATTTTTTTTTCTTTTTAGACGCTGTTGCTTGCTTTCAATGTCCTGATGATCAATATGCAAACCAGGAGAAAGATGGATGCAACATGAAAACAATTAGCTTCTTGTCTTATGAAGAACCTTTAGGACTCATTTTAACCACTGTTGCCACTTTATTTTTCCTCACTACAATATGGGTGTTGGGAATATTTATTAAACACAAAGACAGTCCTATTGTGAAAGCCAACAACCGAGATCTCACCTACACTCTCCTCATCTCCCTTCTGCTTTGCTTCTTCTGCTCTTTGCTCTTCATTGGACAACCTGGAAGAGTCACCTGTCTCCTCAGACAGTCTGCATTTGGACTCACCTTCTCATTGTCCATCTCTTGTGTGTTGGCCAAAACCATCCTTGTTTCTCTTGCCTTCAAGGCCACCAAGCCAGGATCTCGGTTGAGGACATGGGTGGGGAAAAGACTAGCTGTTTCTATTGTCCTTCTCTGCTTTCTATTCCAAGCAAGCATCTGTATTGTTTGGTTATCCACCTCTCCCCCATTCCCAGAATTAGATGTGCACTCAGTCACTGAAAAAATGGTTCTACAATGTAATGAGGGGTCAGTTGGTATGTTTTATTGTGTCCTGAGCTATATGGCCCTCCTTTCATTTGCCAGCTTCATTGTGGCTTTCCAGGCTCGTAAACTGCCTGACACCTTTAATGAAGCCAAGTTCATCACCTTCAGCATGTTGGCTTTCTGCAGTGTGTGGGTCTCCTTTGTGCCAACCTATCTGAGCACCAGAGGAAAAGCCATGGTGGCTGTGGAGATTTTTTCTATTTTGTGCTCTAGTGCAGTTCTTCTAGGATGTATCTTCTTCCCCAAGTGCTATATTATTGTATTTAGGCCTGGTTTAAACAACAGGGAACAATTGATAAGAAGAATTGTCTAAATACCTTTTTCCATCAGGGGTATAGGGTCTCTTGCTTGACTCGGAAGTTGGACGAGAAGACCTCCAAGGTCCCTTCTCACTCTATTATTCTGTGTTCAGTATTCTCTATTGACACAAATGAAGTGCAATGAAGTGCAAATGAAGACAAAACTTGGAATCTAGAAAAATTGAAAATGAAAATTTTGAATTCATTCACTTTATTACAGTGGTTCTCAACCTTTGGGTCGGGACCCCTTTGGGGGTTGAACAACCCTTTCCCAGGGGTCGCCTAAGACCATTGGAAAACACATTTTTTTTAAAAAAAATATGGAAAACCTAAAATAATCTATGGTTGGGGGTCACCACAACATGAGGAACTGTATTAAAGGGTCACGGCATTAGGAAGGTTGAGAACCTTTGCTCTATTATATCCCATTCTAGTGGTTTTTTTTCCCTCTAATGTATTAATATTATTTTGTGATATTGAAAATGATCCAAATGTTAAAACTGAAGAACTATTACATCCCGCAATTTCACACTCTTTATGAGTAACGAAATTAAGAGGAAAAGTTCTGGTTTTCAAATGTGATTAGTTTATCATATTATAAAATACAAAGGGAAAACAGGACGTAAACAAAACAAAACTGAAAAAGAAACAAGTACATATATTTCATATGTGAATCAATAGTAATAAAAGCTTTACATAAACATTTTGTGGTATATTAAGAATTGGGGCTATTTGAACAAAGATAGTTTTTTTAGCTTATCTGAAATAGAAAATTTTAAATTTAAATTCATGTCTTAATTTCCATGCAATTCATTTCATGGTGTACATTAACATAGGTTGGTGAATTTAGTACTTGAGAATATTAAAACTTTTATCATAGCAGAACACTTTAAAAAAGGGATCTCAATGGATGTTACAATTGTAAAAACTGTCCTAGGCTCTTTTAAGGGGAAAATATTTGTTATTTCAAAGGGAAAAACCTATGAGCTTTGGTTGTATAACTGGCGCAGTGGCCATGGATAAAGCAGATTATCTGGATCCATTTCACTTAGGAATCAGGCCCAGGTATGGGACAGAAACCATATTGGTTGCACTTTTGGATGATCTCTGTCATTGGTGAAATGGTTTTTCTCAGGTTTCCATAATACACCTGTCAGCCTCAGTGCTCTCAGCGGCTCAGGGCTGTCATTCCATTGGTGGGGAGATTCGTGACTGGGGCATTTCATGACTTGGATTGCTGCTGTGCCACACGCATTTCACTGCCACGTTATTAGCTTGAAGGACCTCCAGATCCTGCGGTGACTTTCATATGGAACGGCACAAGCACATGGAAGGCAATGTAAACCAGCATGGTCTGTCACATCATTGGAGTATTTTGGGGTGTATTGCATGGATGTAGGAGTGGGTGGGCCACAGGAAGGCAGGGCACAGGAGGGTTTAAATGGTGGAGGAATTACAGGCTTGACTTTCATTCGCTCGTGTTTTCCACTGTGTGTTTGTTGGAAGTACCTGAAGAAGCTTATAAAGATAATATTTACCACGAACTGCCTGCTTAGTCGTCTTGTTTGTTTCCTTTGCCTGAACGGAACCTGGCAACACTTATTGCAAACAGAACTCTGAGACAGGTTGATTCCTCGGAGAACAGTTTTATTTGGAGATATCATCTTGGCACAGATTGGTGGAATTCCAACTCTGTGAATTCCCGCATTTTCCACCTCATTAATAATTGAAAGTTCCCAGTTCTCCCAAACAATAAGTCACATTGTCCAATCCAGGTGCTGGCTGGTTGCCTGGTTAATTTTCTCCTCCTCCTCTGGCCAACCAGCAGTTGGAATGTCCTTGGCTCATAAGGAAACAGTTTTGTTTTCGCTACAAAGCCCCAGTATCTCTAATAACCCCACCCACCCACCCACCCCACACACAAGAGCTCCAGGCTGTGTCAAGTCTGAAGCCTTACGAAGAAAAATCCCTATTGAAAAAGCTACAGAAAATAAAATAGCCACAGCCAGACCAGCTTCAGAGTTGATACTTGATGTCTTGGTGACTTTCAGTACTATTGATCATGGTGTCCTACTGGAGCAGCTCAGAGAAATGGTGGTGGGTGGCATGGTGTTGTGTAGGTTTTCCTCCTTTTTTTCAGTGTCAATTACAGCACAGAGAACCAAAAGATTCAAGTTCCTCTCCAAGTGGGGGGAAAAACCAAAATGCACAGATACAGTATAGGTGTTACCTTGCTCAACAGTAGTAACTGGGAGAGGGATCTTGGAATCCTACTGGACAACCATTTATGAACCAGCCATGTGTACCAGCTGCCAAAAAAAGCCAACACAGTTCTAGGCTGCATGAACAGAGGGATAGAATCAAGATCACGTGAAGGGTTAACACCACTTTATAAGGCCACACTTGGAATACGGCATTCAGTTTTGGTTGCCATGATGTAAAAAAAAGGTTGAGACTATGGAAAGAGTACAGAGAAGAGTAACAAAGATGATTAGGGCCCTGGAGACTAAAACATATGAAGAACGGTTGCAGGAACTGGATATGTCTAGTTTAATAGAAAGAAGGACTAGGGTAGACATGATAGCATTGTTCCAATATCTCAGGGGTTGCCACAAAGAAGAGGGAGTCAAACTATTCTCCAAGGAACCTGAGGGCAGAACAAGAAGCAGTGGGTGGAAACTAATCAAGGAGAGAAGCAACTTAGAACTGAGGAGAAATTTCCTGACAGTTAGAACAATTAATCAGTGGAACAGCTTGCCTCCAGAAGTTTGAATGCCCCAACACTGGAAGTCTTTAAGAAGATGTTGGATAGCCATTTCTTTGAAATGGTATAGGGTTTCCTGCCTAGGCAGGGGGTTGGACTAGAAGACCTCCAAGGTCCCTTCCAACTGTGCTATTGTATTGTATTGTATTGTATTGTAATTTCAGTACCTCTCCCAAAGATATACAGTGGGATCCCTAAAAGCAAGTACCAAGTATCAGCTCCACTCAGAACAATTGCCTTGCAGACCAAATGGGAAGCTGCTGGTGGTGGAATTTCCATATTTAAAGAGCATTTGCTGCCCAATTGTTCTTTCGTTCTCCTATTTCCACTTTGAGAGTGAACTCTGCTGTGTCATCCAGGTGAACCCATACCTGTTTCCAAATGAATGGTACCAGGAATGGCCCTTATAACTGATTGGATGGTATCCATAGGTAACTCAGTTTGATGAAGTTTCATTCAGCAGCAGCCCTCTCAGGACTATTTGAAAGTCCAGAGTAAGCAATTCTCATCGTTCACCTTTGTTCCATCCTTCTTCAGAGAAATAGCAAGGAATGAAAGAAAAGTAGATTATTTCTGTCCTAATGAGAACACTTTTTTATGTGGGACAAAGCGGTTTTCAGGGATATTGGCTGCACTTTGATTCAATCTGCAAACAATTGAAAAGCACAAAAATTATTTCAGTACAGCACAGCTGGAAATACAGTTAGATTGGTTATTCCCCAATTGTGCATGCATATGGGGAAAAGCACAGTAAAGTTAAAGGTTTCTCTTGCACATATGTGCTAGTCATTCCCGAATCTAGGGGGTGGGGCTCATCTTCATTTCAAAGCTGAAGAGCCAAAAGTGTCTGAAGACACCTCCATGGTTATATGACTGGCATGACTAAATGCCAAAGGCACACAGAATGCTGTTACCTTCCCACCAAAGGTGGTTCCTATTTTTCTACTTGCATTTTTCAAACTGCTAGGTTGGCAGAAGCTGGGATGAGTAATGGGAGCACACTCCATTATGCGGCACTAATGATTCGAACCACTAACTGCTGACCTTCTTATTGGCAAGTTCCGCATCTTAATCACTTGCCACCGTGTCCCTCTAAAAGCACAGTTCTGGGATTCAAATAATCTAACAACCGGTTCACCCAGGCTCAGGTTGGCTGTTGGGGGAGGCATGGAACATCCACATCCTCTAGCCCCACTGCACATGTGGGAGGAGCATCCCATGACAGCCAACCTGACTCTGGGCAAACAAGTTGTTAAATTACCCCCCCCCCCCCCCCAGTTATTAAAGTGGATCCTGGATGCTGCACTGCAATAAAGAAATGGGCAATAGAGCAGCCAGTATGAGGGAAGGGGAAGAGCAAGGGAGAAGAAAGAGTGAAGTGACCTTCTCATTCCTTTGCGCCAGGTGTTCCATTGCCCATTTCACCACTGAAGTGCAGTGTAGTGCCCAGGATTTGATAGTGAGCTGCTGGTGGTAATTTAACAACCTGTTCATCTGAACAGAATGCCCTGGGGAGCGATAATTTGTAATCATTTGTTTTACATGAGAAATACACTTTGTTTAAATGTGTCCAGTGTTTGTTATGGTGAATCTTGCATGAATAGAAAAATATTTTTCAGCTGAAAAGTGGGAAAATGACTGAAGTGTAGCTACAAGATGAAATTCCTCTGTGAACTTCCACTCTATGTCACAAAAAGATACTAAATTCAACATACCGTTTGTGTGTGCTGGCGCATGTGCATATGTACTGTATATATGTACATGTACATGAACTTACACACACACACAAGCACAAACACACACTTATGCATATACTCTGTTTCCCTGAAAATAAGACTCCCCCGATATCCCAATTGTGCTTTTGAGTACAGCATTAAAATAACTGCTTCCTGAAAATATTGCAACACAGCAGCAGCCATGAGGTGACCATGCTTGCTGCCGCCTGCTCCTCAAAATAATAAGACATCCCTCCAAAAAAGGTCAAGTGCTTATTTTGGGGGGCAAAATAAAATAAGACCCTATCTTATTTTGGGGAAAACATGGGATGTACTGTATAGTCACAAAAGGCAAAAGGTATTCAAACAATTCTTCTTATCAATTGTTCTCTGTTATTGAAACCAGGCCTAAATACAATAATATAGCACTTGGGGAAGAAGATACATCCTAAAAGAACTGCACTAGAGCTCAGATAGAGAAGATCTCCACAGCCACCATGATAATTGTGGAGCTATATGATTCAGAATAATAAAAGAGGACAATAAAGCAATAGAAATGTATGAGCAATGTCATCATAGTTGTACTATACTTTTGATGGAGAAACTGCAAACATGCAAAGTCCGTTTCTCCAACCCTTGAGAACTTGTTTGCTATCTTATGCATATGGAAATAACAAGTTCTGATATTTCAGTTTGAACAATAGTCATATTGCCTAGGAGAGACATATGAAAAACTCGAAATCAATTTCCAAATTTGTTTCCACCCATTTTTTATTGTGTAATGTTTTCACAGTTATCCATCTGCTAAGGACATGATAAGTACTGAAGGATAATTGGTTCAGCGAAGCAGCATTTCTCAGTTATCTTCAGTGAAAGGTTAAAATTACTAAAAAGCCATAAATTACACAACTCGACCAGGGGTAAAACAATAGATGCAATTTATATAGATGTCAGCCTCTGCTTCACTATTTGCTTTCAGCTGTCATTGAAACAGGGAGGGGGAGGCATGGTATTTGGGAGGGGGAAGTTTTCAGTACAGGAGTGATTGTAAACAGTGAGTTTTTTTATCACCATCTACTGTGCATGCTGCAGATAGTGGATTTACCCACCAAGGCTAACTGCACAGCATACCAACCTCATGATGCATTTTGAAAATGGAACCCACATGACACTTGAGGGTTCTGCGGATTGGACTGTGGGATGGGGTTACCAGGGGAGGGAGTTGGGTCATATATTGATATCTATGATTATGCACACTTTGCCACAGATCTTGCTTTGCTTAGCTGATATCTTATCATAACCAGAAAAGTACTCTTAATTCTAAAAAATGGAGTTGATGTGGTTTCTTTCTTGGATACTGAGGGAGACTGCCCTGACAATAGACCTCTGTAAAACCTTTGATTCAATGACAAGCTTCTGTTCAAACTAAGCCCTTACGTCATTTTGGGATCCCTGCACAAGTGGATAGCTGTGTTCCAGTCAAGCAACAATAAGTAGTTAAAATAAGGAGCGCCCTATCAAACCCTGCACCAGTTTAACAGTGGTGTCTTCCAGGGTAGCGTTTTAGGAGCAACACTCTTTCTGCTTTACATAAATGACCTTTGCAACCATGTTATAAGCCTTTGCATCCTCTTTGCTGATGACGTAAAACTATTTAACCCCACCGAAAATACTGCTGCCCTACGAAGCAAAAACAACGATTGCACTTTGGGGAGAGATTTATTAACATGATTCAAACACTAGGGTATGAAAGCGAAAGGCCTAACACTGTGTATAAATCAGACAAGGCCATTTATGGTCTGAAGCAGTCAGCCAGGAATTGGAATATCTGTTGAAATACAGCAATGAAGGGTCTTGGGTTCAAGAGTTGCAAAGCTGATGGTTGCATATATACTGGAAAGTTACAAGGTGGGGATTGTCAATATTAACAATAGATGATCTTTGTCTCATGCAAAGAATCTGTCACAGGTAAAAGAATTTGCTAATCAGTTAGAGAAGAGGTTTGAATTGAAACGTATTTTCACAACAATTTGGGTGAGGACAAAATAGCCATAGAAACAAGTCAGCAATTGGAACTGTTGGTGACTAAGACACAGGATTTGTTGTATGAATCATGTGAGATATCTTGGTGCCTGGGTGTGCTGTGAGAGTAAGTTGTCTTTGCTTGAGAGTACTTGCTTGAGAGAACTTCTTCTTTCTACCATGTTGCAAGAGCTGCATGGGTATGGTATACATGCATCATGTTTTATACTCATATCTAAAGAAGTTTCTCTCTATATAATCCTGCTGAATTATTTGCTTGTGTGCTGGCTGGATTACTACAAATTCCGAAAATGTCCAGTGTTTCTTATGGTGAATCTTGCATGAATATAAAAAATACTTTTTAGCTGAAAAGTGGAAAATGACCAGTTTTAATGCTCAAAGTGTACCAATCAGATGAATTGAAGTTCCCCTCTGAACTAATTTCTATGTCACAAAGAGATACTAAATTAAACATATATTTGTGGGTATTTGTGTATGTATGAATATGTACTCTCTCTCTCTGTGTGTATAAACACACATACACATACAAGTATACACTACACACACACACACACAAACACACACACACACACCATATTTTTCAGAATATAAGACGCACCGGACTATAAGACACACTAAGGTTTTGAAGAGGCAAATTAAAATAAAGTTTTTGCACTCTGCAAACCTCCCCAAAATGCCCCATTTTTCACAAAACCGGGTCTTTTTCCCCCCAAAAGGACATGAATAGCCCTTAGGAGGCTTATAGAGTGCTCCTGGGTGGTTGAGGACAATAATGAGCAAAAACGGTCCATTTGTCACAAAATCGGGCCTTTTTTTTTGCCAAAAAAAGGATATGGATAACATTATGAAGCTTACAGAGTGCTCTTGGGGTTGGGGGGGGATTGAGCAAAAATCAGCCATTATTTTGCTCATTTATGCCCTCCCCAGCCCCCAAAAGCTCTCTGAAAGCATCCTACAAGTAATTCATGGCCATTTTGGTGAATGGTGTGTGTGGGGTTTTGGGAAACAAAAATGCTGTATTTAGTGTATAAGATGCACCCAAATTTTCAGTCTCTTTTTTGAGGGAAAAGGGTGCATCTTATACTCTGAAAAATATGGTATATATTCATACACACACTCACACAAAGAGAGGGAGAGAGAAACATAATGAACTCCCCATTGAAATTATTCCAATGATGATATTTTCCCTTCATCAAAACTTTAAACAAATGAAGAAGACACGAGAGAATAGAAAAAATAGAAAATAAATTGTCCAATGGGCCCTTGGGAGTAGAAGGCAAAAACACACAAGTCTTGTGATTTCAACTGCCCCAAATTATGTTCTGTTGCTGGAACTCTACATGGCCATTGAGGCCTTTTTCAGGATTATCACTACATGCAATAAGAATCAGGGCTAAGAGTCAGGCTTCAGCCTTGCTCTTGACAGGCATATTGAGGCTGTTGTATGCAGAGTAAACATGGGAAGCTGCTGCTGGAGGAAGGTCCATACTTAGAGAGCATTTGATGTGCAGAATGCTCTTCATTCTCCTATTTCCATTCTTCAGAGTGGAGTCTCTGCCGTGTCACCCAGGAGAAGCCATACCTGTTCCAAATGAATGGTACCAGCAAGGGGACTTTGTCATCGGTGGGATGGTATCCATGGCTAACTATCAATTTAATGAAGTTTCATTTGAGCAGCATCCTTCTCAAGAGTATTTTGGACATCCAGAGTAAGCAATTCTTAGCATTCAACCTTTGTGTTCTCTCTATTTACAATGAATAAAGAAATTATTTTATTTCACAATGAGAACATTTTGTTATGTGGGACCATGTGTTTCCAGGGATGTAGGCTACACTTTGATTCAATCTGCTACAATGGAAATCACAAGTTCAGTGGAGGAGAGTTAAGAATAGAGTTGGATTGGCCATTCTCCAATTGTGCATGCATATGGGGTAAAGCATCTCTCTGAAGTTCCAGGAAAAATAATCAGAAAATATTTAATGATATGTGTAAATTCATCCTGTTTTCAGCGTGCTAACAAAATTTTACCAACATGTCCTTTCCTTGGTCTTTGCTGTGAAGGAGATCAATGAGAATCCAGAAATCTTGTCCAATGTCACTCTTGGCTTCTACATTCACGATAGCTACTACAATGCCATCATGACCTACCGGACCACAATGGATCTGCTCTTCAGATCAGATCAGAGATTAGTCCCCAACTATAAATGTGACACCAGGAGAAATCTCATCTCTATCATAGGAGGCCTCAGCTTGGGAACGTCTTCCTATATCAAAGATCTCGTGAAGTTTTACAAGATTCCACAGGTAGGATTTTTGGAAACACAGGCATTAAAATTCCCTCCTTCTTTCTTTTTTCTTTTTCCAAACTGGGTCTATTAAAAAATAGTTATTGTACAGCCAGACACCTCAACAATCTGACTAAATTTGTTGGAAAAATATGAAAAAAGATGCTGATATATTCCCATAATATGTGTTTCTTTTAGCTCACATATGGCTCATTTACCCCACAAGATGCTTATAGCACAGAGGTTCCCTTCTATTACTCCATGGTCCCAAATGAGTCTTCACAGTACATTGGGATAATCCGACTGCTTCAACATTTTGGGTGGATTTGGGTCGGACTCTTTGCTACTGATAACCCTGAAGGAGAACATTTTCTGCAGATCATGGAGTCCCTTTTTTCCCAGCATGGCATATGCTCTGCTTGTATGGAAAGAATTCCATTATTAACCTACTGGGATAAAATTTTTGAGATGATTAAGAAAGTGGAAAATATTTACAAGCACATAATTGATGAGAAGCTCAACACCTTTGTCATCTGTGGAGAATCTTTGACCATTGCATGGTTAACAAATATATTTTTTTGGTTTGATCCTGGACTTAAGCAGAGTTCCTTGGGAAAGGTGTGGATCATGACAGCCCAGATGGATTATTTATTAACAGGAATGAATAAAAAATGTGATCAGCGGTTCTTTGATGGTTCCATTTGTTTTACAATTCACTCCAGAGACATTCCAGGGTTCAAGGAATTCTTGAAGTTCATAAAACCTCCTTGGATTCCAGGAGATGGTTTTTTCCCACTTTTCTGGGAACAAGTCTTTGATTGTTCATTACCATCCCCTTCTTTGACCGAAGTGGACAATCACATATGCACTGGAGAGGAGAAGCTATGGGACATTCCTGGGGCTCTTTTTGAGGTGGAGATGTCTGGCCACAGTTATAGTGTCTATAATGCTGTCTACATATTGGCTCAAGCTTTACACGCTCTCTTCTCACTTCGATCTAATCACAGGCATTTTTTGAGGCATAAATCTTCAGAATATGAAGAATCACAGCCATGGCAGGTGATTAGTATGCTGCAAGTATTTCATATGAGACAATAGCAAAGTACAAAGTTGGGCTATGTAGTTCTGACTGGGAAGTGCAACTACAGCACTAAAATGGATTTGAATATTTTTTTTCTATTGATGATATTTATTTGCAAACGTCTATTTCCATGCCTGTAATTCTTCTAAATGGCTAATGTAAAAGTGAGCTGATATAATGGACTATGGTGAAGTGGCAATTTTCTTGGAAGAAGGGAGCACATTTCAGAAATTGTTTGCAGGCGAGAGAAGAGGCAGCACCGTCTCAAACTTCAGAGGAGACAGAGGAAGAGGAGACAGTAGGAAAGAGTTAGAGGAGAGAGAGGAGGAGAGTTAGAATAGCCACCGTCTAGAATCTCTCAGGGTATTTCCATTAGGATTTGAATAGTAAGGATTAAATATACGAAGATTTTGCCTACGGTGTGTAAGCAAATTAAAAACTTGATTTTTGGTACAATTTTTGTATGTCATTTTTGGGCTTAACCTTCACAGTGATTTGTTTTCCATTTTATTTCCTGAGCCTAGTAAACTTGTGATACACAATCCAAATAGGGGGAAAAGGAACTATAACATGTTTTTGAACAAATTGCATCACTTCATTTCCATCACTGTAATATGTTTTATGACTTGATGATCTTCAGGAAATTTTCAAATGAAAGGACTAAGGCCTAAGTCAACTAACAACCAAATCCTGGTTTCCAAATTCCAAATAATTTTAATTTTTGAAATTAAAATAATTGAGGAATGCTGCTTAGCTGAGCCAATTATCCAATTATCAGTATTTATTATGTCCTTAGCAGCCGTATAACTGTGAAAATGTTATGCAATGAAAAGTGGGTGGGATATCTGAAATATACCAGTATGTACAAAATAACAAGCAGGTTCTCAAAAGGCTGGAGATATGGTCTTTGCATGTTTGCAGAGTTTCTCCCTCAAAACTATAGTGCAACTATGACAAAATTGTTTGTACATTTCATAGAATTCTTTATTGGCCAAGTGTGATTGGACATCCAAGGAATTTGTCTTTGGTGCATATGCTCTCAATTTATATAAAAATGCTAGATACATTCATCAAGACTCATCAGGTAAAACATTTATTGATTGTCATAGGATACATATAAGCAATCAGGAAACTACCAATATAAATTGTAAGGACACAAGCAACAAAGATACAGTCCTATGGTCATAAGTGGGAGGAGATGGGTGATAGGAACTATTTCTTGTTTTATTTACCTGTTTTATCATTCCCAATTATATAGCTCCACGTATTTCTTAGAGGCATGAAATTCAACAATTCTCTTAGAGACATCTTGACATTTTATGATCATAAGAAGATGGAAGGTGGATTTGATATCGTAAACATAATTATCCTTCCCAATTCAACTTTCCAGAAACACAAGATTGGAAATGTTGACCCTGATGCTGTAAAAGGACGGGAATTAATCATTAATAAGGATATGATTATTTGGCATAGATCATTTAACCAGGTATGGTTTCAATAGAATTTTTATGACCATTCTCCTGTGGATTCTTTTGGCCTGGAAATTTAATGTTCTCCTTCCAGGCAAACCACGAGGAAGAGCCAAATGAAAAAAAAATGGCATTCTAATGTGGGAAACTATCTTCACTAATATTGAGCACATTATTAGAGTTCCCCCAAACAGTAAAATGAAAATTGGTCAAAAAATAAATGCTTTTAAATGAGTGTATTTCCTTGGTTGAATGAAACTTTGATGTGATTTAAAGCAAATTTGCTATCACAAAGAAGAAGGAGTCAAGCTATTCTCCAAGGCACCTGAGGGTAGAAGAAGAAGCAATGGGTAGAAACTAATCAAGGAGAGAAGCAACATAGAACTGAGGAGAAATTTCATGACAGTTAGAACAATTAATCAGTGGAACAACTTGCCTCCAGAAGTTGTAACTGTTCCAACACTGGAAATTTTAAAGAAGATGTTGGATAACCAATTGTCTGAAGTGGTGTAGGGTTTCCTGCCTAAGCAGGAGGTTGGATTAGAAGACCTCCAAGGTCCCTTCCAACCCTTTTATTCTATTCTATTCTAAATTTGATTGACTCAATCTGTATGAACAAATGGATGAATTGAAATAATATAACATCACATATGGATTTATTAGATTGGCATATTTACTTTTATTCTCCTGGGTAACCCAAGAAAATAACCAGATTAAGAAATGTTTTTTTTCTCTTTAATTATTAAAAGATAACAATATCTGGTATTGTGCACTATATTTAATAGTCTTCCCTCCTATATTGCAATGTAAATGAGAAATAAAAAATCCTTTTAAGGGACTATGTTTCCCTAGTTGAGTGAAGCTTTATGAAATCTGTGTGTTCAAACCACGGGTGAAATTCAGCAGGTTCTGACGAATTTTTAAGAACTGGCAAATACCACCTCTGACTGGCCCCGCCCCATCTATTCTCTGCCTCAAGTGTCCCAGCTGATTGGGAGGAAATGGGGATTTTGCAGGAATCTTCCCTGGAGTGGGGAGGGAATGGAGATTTTACAGTATCCTTCCCCTACCATGCCCACCAAGCCATACCAACCCAACCCAAACCTGTGATGGGCTGACTCAAAACTTCTGGTCAAATGGATATCTTGAATTAATAAATTATCTATTTTAATTCTCATATAGATTTAATTAAACAAAAAGTGGAAATCCAGATCAATTATGGTCACAAAATAAAATCAGAGGGCAAATTGAATTGTACTTCGTTGCTTTTGATATAAATCATCAAGTCAAATCAATTTCTCCTTTTACAACCTTTAGATGGAACTTTTCTTTTTAATGGAAGAGCTATATCCGCTATAACTACCTGCTTGGAATTAACAATTAAACTTCATTTTAGATGAGGCGAGAGGATTTACAATCCTTGCCTCCTTAAGCAAGGAAAGGAAAAGAGAACCAGGTTGTCCTCAGCAGAGGAAAATATGTCAATGTAACAAAGGTTAGAGGGGAGGGAAAGAGGATAGTAGGGAAGTCAGGATGGAGAGGAGAAAGGAGAGGAACAGGAAAGGCAGAAGAAGGGGGGAAGGATAAGGAGGAGGAAGAGAAAGAAGAGAAGGGAAAGAAGGTGGGAAGAAAGAAGGAGAGAAGAAAGAGAAGAAACCGGGGAGGAAGGAGGGAGGGAAGAGGGAGGGTAGTAAAGAGGGAAAGAGGGAGGGAAAGAAAGAGAGAAGGAGAGTTGAAAGGAAGGAAGGAGGGAGGAAAGGAGGGAGATTAAGAGAAAAGGAAGGAGGAGGGAAAGAGGAAGGGAAGGGGGAAAGGTGTGTGAGAAGGAGGGGGGACCGAGGGAGGGAAAGGAGGGGGAAGGAAAGGAGGAAAGGAGAAAAGAAAGGAGGGAAGGCAGGGGAGAAGGAAGTAAGGGGGGAGGGACGAAAAGGGTATGGAAAAGAAGAAATGAGGGAAGAGAAGAGGGAGGGAAGGAATAAGATACCTAACCTTTGATGTTTATAATGATGATTATGGGAATATCTCAAAATGTAGTTGTATTGTTTTTTACAAGTTATGGATGTTGTATTTTCTTTTCACCAATAAATCTTTTTTAAAAATTAAAAAACAAAAAAAAACAAAGGAAGAGCATATTTTATCTTCAATGTAACAACTGATTTTTTTAAAAAACAATAAATTTTCATATTTTAATATTTTAATATTGATAACTAGGTACTTCCCATTTCTCTGTGTAATGAACATTGTCACGGTGGAAATCAGAAAAGGAAGAAGGAAGGGAAAAAATTCTGCTGTTATGATTGTATTCCCTGCCCAGAAGGAAAAATCTCCAAAGAGATGGGTAAGTTTACAAATCATTTATTTTTATTGTCATACTGTCTATTGTGGGGAACCCTTTCAATTTATAAATTGTCGGATTGTGCATGGATGAGAGTTTCCTTGGAAGCTGAATAGGACAATGAAATCAAATTCATTAATACATGAAAATTATAGGCCCCAACAACGGAATTATAAGTGATGATTACGACCACACAACGTCTTAAATAATAAATAATAAACAAACAAACAAACAAACAAAGAAAGAAATCTTGGAAAAGGCTTCAGCTTTATAACCAAGCAACCATCATAGTGGAGATTCAGAAACATGTAAAGAATGTATAGATGCATAGATAAAATAATTATTTCAGAGATATTTTTTTAAGATTAAAAGGAGAAATAACAAAAAAGTGATTCTACAATTTAAAAATTACATATAATACAGTGACTGGGAAGGAAGGAAGGAAGGAAGGAAGGAAGGAAGGAAGGAAGGAAGGAAGGAAGGAAGGAAACAAATTCAGAGTGTATGTCTTGCTATTTAAATTGAAACATTTGGTATTGCTATGAAAACCTTCAGAGTACACCCAACTAAATAAGAACATTCTTGAAATACCATAATGAAAACAATTTATGAAATTTATGAAAGTGAATATTTATTTCTTAGGAAGAGTGGACAAACTAATGAAAATATCTTCTAACAATGAGAATCCCGTAGACATATGAGAAACTCTGTTAAATCACTTGCTACTTTAAAATTTAAATCTTTTCATTCCATCCAGTCACTACATATCTCCTACCTATTTTACATATTTCTACGCAATTTTGTTTCATTGTAAAACACTTATTCATATTTCCCCAAAGTGTGTAGGTCTCTTGGATGTGCATTATCTAAATATGTATTTTATATGTAATGCTGATTGATTCTAGTATTCTCTTTATGGGGGTAAAGAGAAGAAATGAAATGTTAAAAGAAAGCAAGAAAGCAAAAATAACAATAATAAAAAAAGGGTTATAATCCTATTTCCATTCTAGTTTTCACCTGAAATACGTAATAACTCTTCTATTTACAAGTTCATGGCTTGTAAATATAATATATTTATTTATATAAATATAACATTTGTTATATTTATGCTGATAAATAATAAAGGGAGACTAGTATAGATCTATTTCAAGCTATTTAGCTCTCATCAGCTAGCCATACCCATGTTGGGAATCGAACCTGTGCTCTATTGCCTCTTAGGCAGCTGTGTTAACCATTGAGCTACAGAGCTCGACTCCTTATCAGCCAGCCAGGTGAGAGGTATATATTTAAAGTCACAACCCCTGGTATGCCCAAATATGGGAGGAAGGTCACACTTCCACTCTCTGTCTTCGGCTCGTCACAAGAGACCATCCAGACAGAAACCCAATATTTTTCTCCCTTTATTTATTTATCAAGCATAAATATAACAAATGTAACAAAAAGGCAACAGTAAAAAATATTGGGTTTCTGTCTGGATGGTCTCTTGTGACGAGCCGAAGACAGAGAGTGGAAGTGTGACCTTCCTCCCATATTTGGGCATACCAGGGGTTGTGACTTTATATATATATATATATATATATATATATATATATATATATGTATGTATGTATGTATGTATGTATGTATGTGTATGTATGTATGTATGTATGTATGTATGTATATGTGTTTGGTGTGTGTGTGTGTGTGTAGATAGATATAGATAGATAGATATAGATATATAGATATAGATAGATTAGATAGATTAGATAGATTAGATAGATTAGATAGATAGATAGATAGATAGATAGATAGATAGATAGATAGATAGATGATATAGATAGATATAGATAAGATATAGATATAGATATAGATATAGATATAGATATAGAGATAGATAGATAGATAGAGATAGAGATAGATGATAGATAGATAGATAGATAGATAGATAGATAGATAGAGGTAGAGGTAGAGGTAGAGGTAGAGGTAGAGGTAGAGGTAGAGGTAGAGGTAGAGGTAGAGGAGATAGAGAGATAGATAGAGAGATAGAGAGATAGATAGAGAGATAGAGAGATAGAGAGATAGAGAGATAGAGAGATAGAGAGATAGAGAGATAGAGAGATAGAGAGATAGATACACGCACGCACGCACACAATGTATTTATAAAACATCTAAAATTCAAATGCGGTCAATATGATTCAATATTCAATAAGTCAATATGGTTTTAAATATATAAATGATACCTTCAGATATTCATAAATCTTGACTGGAGCATTCCTTTATCAAAAGAAAGCAAATGAAGATAACATGGATGTTCATGATTTGATTTTTTATGTATAATCAAAATAATATTTGACAATATCACAATACAAAAAATATACATATACACAGGGAGTATTTTCATTTTGAAGATCCTATGTTTGATACAAAGGCATAAATATCAGGATGTGGATCAATATGAAAATTAATAATGATCATTCTATCGAACCTGTGTTGATATTTTTTTTTTCTCTTTAGACGCTGTTGCTTGCTTTCAATGTCCTGATGATCAATATGCAAACCATAAGAAAGATGGATGCATCATGAAAACAATTAGCTTCTTGTCTTATGAAGAACCTTTAGGACTCATTTTAACCACTGTTGCCACTTTATTTTGCCTCACCACAACATGGGTGTTGGGAGTATTTATTAAACACAAAGACAGTCCTATTGTGAAAGCCAACAACCGAGATCTCACCTACACTCTTCTCATCTCCCTTCTGCTTTGCTTCTTCTGCTCTTTGCTCTTCATTGGACAACCTGGAAGAGTCACCTGTCTCCTCAGACAGTCTGCATTTGGACTCACCTTCTCATTGTCCATCTCTTGTGTGTTGGCCAAAACCATCCTTGTTTCTCTTGCCTTCAAGGCCACCAAGCCGGGATCTCGGTTGAGGACATGGGTGGGGAAAAAACTAGCTGTTTCTATTGTCCTTCTCTGCTCTTTATTCCAAGCAAGCATCTGTATTATTTGGTTATCCACCTCTCCCCCATTCCCAGAATTAGATGTGCACTCAATCACTGAAAAAATGGTTCTACAATGTAATGAGGGGTCAGTTGGTATGTTTTATTGTGTCCTGAGCTATATGGCCCTCCTTTCATTTGCCAGCTTTGTTGTAGCTTTCCAGGCTCGTAAACTGCCTGACACCTTTAATGAAGCCAAGTTCATTACCTTCAGCATGTTGGCTTTCTGCAGTGTGTGGGTCTCCTTTGTGCCAACCTACCTGAGCACCAGAGGAAAAGCCATGGTGGCTGTGGAGATCTTTTCTATTTTGTGCTCTAGTGCAGTGCTTCTAGGATGTATCTTCTTCCCCAAGTGCTATATTATAGTATTTAGGCCTGGTTCAAACAACAGGGAACAATTGATAAGAAGAATTGTTTGAATACCTTTTGCCTTTTTCTGACTATGTTTTAAAGTTGAGAGGATACAAATACAGTACATCCCATGTTGTCAAAGCCAACAACAGTAACATCACATGTGTCTTCCTTTCCTCTCTCCTGCTGTATTTTCTATGCTCTTCATAGGTCAGCCTGGGAATGTGACTTACTTTCTCAGGCAAACTATGTTTGGCACCATTTTCTCTCTCTCAGTATCTTGTGTCTTGGCCAAGACCATCACGGTTTTTATGGCTTTCCATGCCACTAAGCCAGGAAACAAGAAATGGCTAGCAAACAGACTGGCGGGATCCCTCATTGTCTTCTGCTCCTGTATTCAAGCTGTTACCTGTACGGTATGGTTGATCGTATCTTCTCCCTTCCCTGAGTGGGACATGCATTCACAGGTTCAAGAGATCATTGTTCAATGTAATGAAGGCTCAGGTGCCATGTTTTACATTGTCCTCGGCTACTTGTGGCTCCTGGCCACTGTCAGTTTCACTGTGGCTTTCTTTGCCAGAAAACTGCCTGACACTTTTAACAAAGCCAAACTGATCACCTTCAGCATGCTTGTGTTTTGTACCATTTGGGTGTCCTTCATCCCAGCCTATCTGAGCATCAAGGGGAAATACATGGTGGCTGTGGAGGTCTTCTCCATCTTGGGCTCTACTACAGGCCTCCTGGGCTGCATCTTCCTTCCCAAGTGCTACATCATTCTCCTAAACGCACATCTCAACACAAAACAGCATCTAAATAAAACAGATTAATAATCAATAATGTTATAATTCAGCCTTTTTCTGGTGACCAAAATCATCCATTTGAACAATCCAAATATTCAAACTTGCAACCTTAATCATTCAATTCAATGCTATTTATTTTATTTTATTCATGTCTGTAAAATATATAATCAATCCCTAAGGGTTTATCTGAGCTGTTAAACAGCTAAATGGTTTGAAGATGGTTAGCTATATAAAAGTTTCAAACTAAACAAAGAAACAAATAAAAATAAATAAATAGTACCAAAATTGCATTCAATTTTTTTAATACTAGGGAGAGAATAAGGGTGATTTGGGAAATGCATGGTTTTTGTTAACATGTAGGAAACTTTGCTTTCCAACATGTCAAGTAGCTTTATTGAAAATTTTATTGATTGGCCCCATTTTCCACTCCTGATTTTATCAATTTGAGAAGTCCCACCTGGCTCTTCTGTTGTTGAAATGGGGGAGGGGTTGATCATCCCAAGGTGGGACACCTATTGAAAAATATATTTCTTGGGTTCCTATGTTAATATATATTAATTAGCTTGTTGTGTTATACAGTAAGTTATATATGAGATCAAAATTGTTGCTTAAGAATAGTATTGAAAATGCAATGAATTAACTCACAAACATGAGAGTTCTTCAATGAGCAGAAGATTGACATTCAGCAGCTCCACAGTATCTTTCAAAATAAATTTATCTATTTTGTACCATTACAATCCCAAATGGTATTTTTTCCTGCATCGCTCAGGTCCTCCCAGAGCTTTACATAAGGGCCACTTTCTGTTCCTGAGACTTCTTTTACTATCGTCCGGATTGGTGGTTTTATCTCGTGCTGTCGAATGATCTCACCCAGCGGTTTCATGTAGATGTTGAAAAGAAGGGGGGACAGGACCGAACCCTGCGGCACCCCGTACGTTAGGGGCCTAGGGGTCGATCTCTGCTCCCCAGAGAGGTAGAGGAGAACCACTGTAAAACAGCACCTCCCACCCCCACCTCCCGCAGTCGTCGCAAAAGGATACCATGGTCGATGGTATCGAAAGCCGCTGAGAGGTCAAGGAGCACCAGGATAGAGGCGTGGCCACCATCCCTGGCTCTCCAGAGATCATCGGTCAACGCGACCAAAGCGGTTTCTGTGCTGCAGCCAGGTCTGAAGCCTGACTGGAAAGGATCGAGATAACTGGCTTCCTCCAAGGACCGCTGGAGCTGAAAGGCCACCACCTTCTCAACAACCTTCCCCACAAAGGGGAGGTTGGAGACCGGACAATAGTTATTTAAAACAGCTGGATCCAAGGATGGTTTCTTCAGGAGGGGTCTCACCACCGCCGCCTTTAAAGCGGGGGGAAAGACCCCCTCCCATAGACAACCACCTGGATCCAGCCTCGTGTCACCTCTCTGCTGTTTACAACCAGCCAGGAGGGGCATGGGTCCAGCACACATGTGGAGGCTCCTACAGCTCTCATCGCCTTGTCCACATCCTCAGGGGTAACAGCTTGAAACTCAACCCAGCGTTGGCTTACCAGATCATCCCTTAGTGCCTCGGCTGGTTCTGCAGAATTGGAGTCCAGGTCCGCCCGGAACCGAGCAACCTTGTCTGCGAGGAATTGGACGTAATCCTCAGCCCTGCCCTGCAGCGGATCACCCGTATCCCTCCTATTTAGGAGGGAACGGGTTATCCTAAACAGGGCGGCTGGGCGCGACTCGGCAGACGCAACCAGAGAGGCAATGTGTTTTCTCTTAGCCATCCTAATTGCTCGAATGTATTCTCTGGTGCAGGTTGTCAAAAGTGCTCGGCTCGATTCGGATTTACTGGACCTCCATAAGTGCTCTAGGCATCTCCTTTGGCGCTTCCTCTCCCAGAGTTCCTCAGTAAACCAAGGAGCCCTCCGGGATCCACTGCCTCGGAGCGGCCGTAGAGGCGCAATCCGGTTAAGAGACTTCGTCGCTGCCAAGTTCCAGGCCGCAACCAGTGTCTCCGCCGAACTGCGGGCGAGAGTATCAGGAATAACCCCAAGCTCCGTCTGGAACCCCAAAGGGTCCATAAGTCACCTGGGGCGGAACCACCTGGTCGGCTCCTCCTCCCTACAGTGGGGGTTTGGTCTCCGAAAGTCAAGCCTCACTAGGTAGTGGTCTGACCATGACAGGGGCAAGATCTCCCTACCCCTCAGACCAAGATCACAATTCCACTGTTCCGAGAAGAATACGAGGTCAAGCGTGGGACCCGCTGAGTGGGTTGGTCCTCGGATTACTTGGGTCAAGCCCATGGTTGTCATGGAAGCCATGAACTCCTGCACTCCATCAGAGTGTTCACCGAGCGAAGGCAAATTGAAATCCCCCAGAACCATAAGCTTGGGGAACTCAACTGCCAGCTCGGCTATCGACTCAAGGAGCGAGGGGAGGGCTGCTGCAATGCAGTTAGGAGGCAGGTACGTTAGTAGCAAACCCACTTGACCCTTGAGGTCCAACTTCACCAGCAGGGACTCACACCCGACAAGCTCCGGAGCAGGGATCCTACGAGATGCTAGAGACTCTTGGATAACAATAGCCACACCCCCACCCCTTTCCTGAGCTCTTGGCTGATGGAGCACCTGAAAACCCTCTGGGCACATCTCTACGAGGGGGATTCCTCCCTCCGGGCCCAGCCAGGTCTCAGTAATACATGCCAGGTCTGCCCTCTCATCTAAAATTAAGTCCCGAACGAGAGGAGCTTTATGAACTACAGACCTGGCATTTAGCGCCAGCAGCCTGAGGCCAGGGTCCTGATTACTCACACCACCTGGCCTTGGAGTGGGACTCATAGGGCCGGAAGGAGGGATCTCTGTGAGGGAGTGAGCCCTCCTTCCCCGGTAATGGCCTGCCCTAAAGTCCCCGCCATATCTGCCCCTCCCTGTTAAGACTGTAATGCTCCGGCCCACTCCCGTGTCCATAGTCCCACCAACCACCCATATGGCCCCCGCGTTCCCCGACAGGCCCTTCGAATCAGTCATCCTCTCACACAAACACAGCCACTCATCCATGCATTTCCCACATAGGTCAGTTAAAAACACAGAAAATACAACAATAATGAAGTTAAAAAAGTGGGTACAATCATCAGTCAAACATACCAGTCACACTGCATTCCTAAAAGGTTTTTTTTTTTTTGCGTACTGTGCAAGAGAGGAGAAAAAAACTTAATGTTCTTGATCTTCTCCTCTGTGGAGTCCAGCAAAAAGGGCAAGGCCCAAGAGTTTAAAATGGTTGGAGGGTTAATGTCAGTTGGGGGGAGGTGCTAAGCAGGCCCCCTGCCCATCTCCTATTCATCCCCTGCCTTCTTCTTTCTGCAAGATTAAGGTGCAGGATGGTATACAGGAAAATGTCTGGGGGTCTCAGCGAAGCCGGAGATGGATTCAAGTATCCCAGCTCACTCCAGAAGTTGGTCCTGAGGGTAAAGGCGGGGGTAAAGCCGGTCGAAAGGCGAGGACAGTCAGGCGTCTAAAATGGGGGCTCCTAAAGCAACCACGGATAGCAGCGGCAACAGCAACATGAGCCGAGAGGCAGGCCATGATAGTCAAGAATTCAAAAGAGTTATGATGGAAGGGGGTGCGTTTGGGTCGGCAGCAATAACAGCAGCAAGCCTAACCCTTCGGCCCACGGCGTCCCAGCAGCAAACTCACCAACCCCCCTGGGGACAGCACGCCCAGCGTCTCAGCAGCATAAACAAAAATAGGACTGTGGCAATCCGGATCCAAAGCTGAGCGCTGCGTCCACGATGGAGGGTGGAGGAAGGGGGGGACGCCCAGTTCAAAGGCCCAACGGCGCCACGCAGAACAAAGGCTGGGCCGCGGCAATCCAATACAGCACTGGAACTGCCATCCCCTAGAAACCACCGTAGGCAAGAGAAGGGAGGGGAGGCTTCACGTTCCAGCAGCTCTGCGGCATCTCGCAAAGGAAAGGCAAGCTGCGGTGATCCGTCAGCTGGAGACCGCCGTCTGTAGGGGGGGGAAGGCCGCCCGCAGGCTTCTCAGCATCGCCCGACACCGCTGCGTTGCCCAAAGCTGTCCGAACAGCGTTTCTCCAGGTGCTCGTTTTTCCAGCACCCTCTCAATATCCTCTTACCCAGGCTTCGCCCTTCAGCAGTCTGGCTACAGAAGAGGCTCGTTTTTTTCCCCCGAAGTTTCCTTTCTCTTCAACCCCAAGCGAAAAGCTCAGGCAGCCATCTCCAAATACAAATACACTCCAAGCTGACTTTTCTGCTTTGTTTTTTTCTAGCCAAGATTGGCTGGAAATGAATCTGTGTTTTGCCCTGGCTATTTTATGAACCCATGTGTATTATTTTTATATAAAATTTCAAACATACTTAATACTCCTTCATAGAAAACTCCTTCGTGTAATTTAGCATTCAGGTGTTTTACAGAAAAAAAATGACTGCAAGATGAGTTGCATGAAAACTGAGAAACATGGAAATCTGAGAAATAGGACAGAGGTGATCAACCACACTCTACACATAATTTGTTTGTGCATTACATCACACACACTCCCAGAGATTAACAGAATTGGAAGAGACCTTGCAACCCCCTGCCCAAGCAGGGGACCCTAGATCTGCCTCTACCTAGGAACAAACTCACCACCTCCTGATTGTGAGGGGAGAGCTCCACAAAATGATTAGCATTAGCCCATAGCACAAATTCAAGGAAGGAACAAAATCTTGAAAGTTCAAATACTAAAGGGACAGTAAAATACCTTTAATAGTTATTTTCTGGTATTGTAAAAGCTCATCTCCAATATGTGTATACTTTTAAAATGACATTTATTCAGACAAAAGCTTTAGTAAATCTTTGGAATTAGAATTTCCATACATCTGAAGGAAAAAAATACCCTTAATGTTGTCAGATAAAATTAGTATTAGTTTTCTTGAAAATGCTGGTAAAATGTTTGACCTTGGGGTTGTTTTTTTTTTTTTTGCAATTATTTTTTTTAAAATATTATTGGGTGTTTGTTTTCAACCTTCTTGTTTAAAGTCCCAATAATTTTTTTTAATGGAAAACACTCACAAAACCTCTCACAATTTTTTATTGCAAACCTAATTTAGGATTTCTAAGCATTCCCAACTCCAATCATGAAGAAGAGCCTACAGCAATTTCAAGATACATTTACAGATACAGATGAACAGATTTGAAGGGACCTTGTAGGTCATCTAATCCAACCCCTCACCCAAGCGAAGCCCTACACCATTTCTGACAGATGGCGTCCAATCTCGTCTTGAAAACTTCAAGTGATGAAGGTCCCACAACACCCGAAGGCAACTTGTGTTCCATGGGTGAATTGTTCTCACTGTCAGAAAATTTCTCCTTATTTCCAGGTTGAATCTCTCTTTGATCCGCTTCCATCCATTCTTCCTTGTCTGGCCTTTATGTAGTATCTGAGATGTTTAAAAATCACTCCACCCAGATTATAAATTTGAAGCTAAAGCTGCTTATGGTGTGGGTTTCTCGTCTTCTTGGTTTCACTGAAATAGGAGAATATTTGAAATGATTCAACCCCAAGCTTCACATATTCTCTGTTATTGGTAGTGAAATATGATTTTGGTGAAATTTGGCAGATATCTTGTATAGGAATAACAGATTGATAGATGCTTGGAGGGATGATTTCAAGAGATAGAAAAAAAATACAGATAGTCCATGATTTACAACAGTTTGTTTAGTGACTATTCAAAGATACAACGGAACTGAAAAAACTGATTTATGACCATTTTTAAAGGTTATGGCCTTTGCAAAATCCCCATGATCGTGTCTGTCAGCTTCTGCTTTGCTGTTGCTTCAGCTGCCATGGAACGGGAAGGGGGGGGCGTGTATGTGGGAGGGATTTAATTGACGTGCTGGAGGAAGGTTCTAGGATGTACCAGTCGTTGGGAGTACGCATGCGTACGTGTTTCCGCCTGCATCAACGGCCTACACATTCCATCTTCGGCCTGTCTGTTTGAAGTTATCTCACACCTGACATTTGAAGGACTTATGATTGGACTGGAGCTTTGATCCTAGGGGGGGGAACGGGTTTCCCTATATATCAATTGCTTTCGCGCCATATTATTCAGATCTTGCTTCACTACTGCTCGCTTACCATTTATAATTAGTAAAAGTACTTTGGATTTCCAACCCATGGAGTCTCTTAGTCTTCTTTCCTAATTATGGAGTGGAGTGGGCCCTGACAAGAAGCAAGATCTGAATAATATCCCTTTCCAGGAGATTTACGTCTACCGAGAAGGGAAAGAATGTCTTCTCCGACCAGAGAGGAGGAGGGCGCAACTGGAGGGGATTCCAGTGAACTAGGACCTCCCGACCTTTCTTTACACCAGCCCAGCTCGTCTGACCGACCTTTGCACGAAGATTTATTTCAACTGCAAATTTCCAGTCAGCCTGAACCTTCCCCCCCACCCCGTTGGTCAATTTCGCGGGGCAAAGAGAGATTGAGACAAGCTGGAATGCTGGGCTCACCCAAAGACCACCTCCACAAACTTCGCTGGAGCCAGGTGCTGTGAGAAAACCTCAGGCGAGTGAAGTCCCTGACTATTGGAGCCAAAGGTACTGTGGGGAAAGCAGAGGGGGCGATGAAGGAGAATGGAGAGGCTATCAGCACCGGGGCCCGATGAGAAAACCCCAGCGGAGTGAATACCTGATTATTGGGGTCAAACATTTTTGGAAGAGAGAAGGGGGGAGGAGGAAAGAGACGGAGAAACTGGCAACGTTACCCACGCCAGGATTCTCCCCCCCCCTCGGCCCGTGTCTCCCCTGCGGCTAGAGGTTTCGCTGATCAAAGAGGACCTCCCCCCAGCAGCTCCCCCCGAAGACATCGAATGGCTAAAATCCCTCCCTTGCCTGTACGTTTTAAGGGGGATTCTACTAGCCTTCCCTCCTTTCTTATGCAAGTGTTTAACTACATGGAAATTTATGGCCGGGACTTTGAATCTGACACTTTAAGGGTCAGAATGATTCTTTTATCTTTGGATGGTGAAGCGGCTACGTGGTCGACTGCTTTGCACATGTCTGGGTTCCCTCTTGGGGAATTTCAACCGTTTTATGGAGGCTTTCCGTCAACGTTTGATGACCCATTAACTGAGAAGCGGAACAAATTGAAGTTTTTAACCTTCGACCAAGACGATAGACCTGTCGCCCAATACATCCAGGAATTTCAGTGTCTCTCACAATACATGAGAGGATGGGGGGAGGACGCCCTTCTGGACAGATTTGCCGAAGGGTTGAACGCAGACATTTATCAACAATGTGTCAATCGTAACCTGCCAAGACGCTTAATCACGTGGTTTGAGCATGCTGCAGACGCCGAGCTTGACTTAATCCGTCTGCGTTATGCACTGAAGAAAGAAGGAAGCGGAAGGAGAGGGCTGCCCGGTCCCTCCCCCCTCCTACTACGCAATCGTTCTCCAAACGACGAGGCGACGCAAGAGGGCCCCCTTCTGGCTCCTCCAGACCATTAACATGCTTTCGTTGTGGCAAGCTTGGGCACACCGCCCCCGAATGTCGGGCTAAACTCTCTCTGCCCAACCCCCTCCCAGACGTGATGACAAGCCTGCCAGAGGCTCTGACAAGAAGAAGAAGGAGACAGCGTTCGCTGGGGAAACCAACCCCCCTCCTTTTGCCCAGCCATTAAAGGGTGACGCAGATGCTAACTCCTCTTCTGAGGACTCTGATGACGACACATCGCCTCACTGGGTGAGTTCAAACAAGGGGCCCCTTCTCATCCCTATTGAATTAAAGTTCCTCCTGAGGGGACCCCTGCCACCCTCCTAGCTTTACTTGATTCTGGCTGTTCCCAATCCATGATCAATCCCGCCATGGTAGAAAAATTGGGCATCAAATTGCGCACTTTGAAAACCCCGATTGGTTTTGCCAAATAGATGGCTCGATTGCGGGGGGGGGGGCGCCCATTTTTTTACTGAGCCTTTGGAAATGAAAATGGGTACCCATACTGAATTAATCTCTTTTGTGGTCGCGCCTGGCATGGACAGACCACTCATTTTGGGCATCCCATGGCTCCGGAAGTGGAACCCTCACATAAATTGGCGGACAGGCCGCTTGCGTGTTCGCTCGAAGGTGCCTCCAGTGGGGGAGGGCTCCGGACCAACCTGAAGTCACTGACATTCCTGAAGTAGCCGCTAGAGGGCAGGAGAGGATTGCAGGAGAGGAAAAAATCCCGAAAGAATATTTGGATCTTAGGGACGTCTTCAGCGAGCAATCTTCGGACATTCTACCCCCCACAGGCCTACTGATTGCTCCATTGACATTTTACCCGGGTCAAACTCCCAAAACCCCGCATTTACTCCATGTCACCCAGGGAAATGGAGGAGATGCGTTCTTTCATTGACAAAAATTTGAAACGTGGGTTCATTGAACCGGCTCGACCCAAAGTGGCTGCCCCTGTCCTATTTCGTGAAAAGAAAGATGGGTCTCTTCGTTTGTGCTGTGACTTTCGCAACCTTAACGCAATCTGTACTCAAAACCTCTACCCACTACCATTGATGAAGGACTTGTTAGCGCAACTGGGGAAGGGCCGCATTTTCACAAAATTGGACCTGCGGGAAGCTTACTATAGAGTACGCATTAAGGAAGGGGACGAATGGAAGACCGCATTCAACTGCCCTCTTGGTTGTTTCCAGTTCCGAGTTATGCCTTTTGGCCTACAGGGGGCTCCTGCTGTGTTCATGCAATTCATTAATGAGATCCTCCACGATCATCTCTATAAGGGCGTTATCGTCTATCTGGACGATATCCTCATTTATACTCGCTCTTACGACCACCACGTCAATCTGGTGCGCACTGTCTTGAAAAAACTCCGTGCTGCCAACCTATATGCCAAATTGTCTAAGTGCGAGTTTCACCAAACGACTATTGACTATCTGGGCTACCGTACTCCTCGGATGGCGTTGAAATGGACCCTGAAAAAGTGAAGGCGGTCACTGAGTGGGACGCTCCCAAAACTCGTAAACAGTTGCAAAAATTTTTGGGTTTCGCTAATTTCTACCGTCAATTTATTCCCTCTTTTGCCAACATTGCTCTCCCTATCACTAATTTACTCAAGACTAAAGGCGACCCGAAGCCTAAACCCAATAAGCCTTTGGACTGGACCATGGAATGCCAGGCGGCATTCGAAAAACTTAAACGCCTTTTTGCCGCTGAACCAGTTCTTAAACATCCTGATCTCAACCAGCCTTTCGTCATCCAGGCGGATGCCAGTGATGTCGCTGTTGGGGCCGTTCTGCTACAAGCCAATGACCAAGGTAACTTACAGCCTTGCGCGTACACCTCACGTAAACTCACTGACACAGAGCGGCGCTGGGCAGTTTGGGAGAAGGAGGCTTTTGCGGTCCGTTGGGCCCTCGCTACTTGGCGCCATTTCCTCGAAGGCTCTAAACACCCATTTGAAGTGTGGACTGACCACAAGAACTTGGAAGCGTTACGCACACCTCGTCGTCTCTCCCCCAAACAGATGCGGTGGGCCCAATATTTAAACCGTTTCAATTTCCTCTCAAGTATATCCCGGCGGAAAGAACTTCATGGCCGATGCTTTGTCCCTGAATTACCTCGTATATTGTTCCAACTGAGTATCGTCCAACCGCTCTTGGCAGCTCCGGTACTCACACGTCACAGACCAAAGCTCAGGAGGGTAGTGCCTCACATCTACTTTCTGACCTCAAAGCGGCTCTTCATCGGGACGACTGGTTCCTGACCCATCGGGAACGAGTGCACCATGAGGGACGATCTACCGTGGATTGGTGCTAAATTATACGTCCCCGGCTTCCCTACGACTTGTCGTCCTTCGTCGCGCTCATGACTCCAGGATGCGGGTCATTTTGGGTTCGTCAAGACTTTGCACCTCTGTGAAGAGACAATTCTGGTGGCCTTCTTTAAAAAAGGACATTGAACTTTATGTGGCCAGTTGCCCAGTTTGCGCGGCCGCCAAAAAGCCGCCGGGGAAACCGCAGGGACTTCTACAGTCTGTTGCCCGCCCCAGTTGCACCTTGGAAGGAGATTTCTATGGACTTTATTGTTGAGCTCCCCGAGAGCCAGGGCCACACCGTCGTCTGGGTAGTCACTGATTTGTTTTCCAAGCAAGTTCATTTCGTCCCTTGCCACAAAATTCCTTCCGCCAAGGCGTTGGCTAAATTGTTTCTTTCCCACATCTACCGGTTGCATGGGGTTCCCGACCGTATTATCTCCGATCGTGGAGTCCAATTCACATCTAAATTTTGGAAGGAGTTCCTTGCACGCATTGGTTCCACCCAAGGCCTTAGCTCCGCCTACCATCCTCAGACTAATGGCGGCTGTGAACGTACTAATTCCGTCCTTGAACAGTATTTACGTTGTTTCATCAATTATCAACAGGACGATTGGGTGACTTGTTACCACATGCTGAAGTGGCCTATAAACAATTCGGTTCACTCCAGTACGGGCTCACCCCTTTCCGGGTCGTTTACGGCCAGGATTTTGTTCCTATTCCCGAACTGCCTACGGCCCAACCTCAGGTTCCTTCCGTTGCAGACTGGAGCGAACGTCTCAGTCGCCTTTGGCCCCTGACTCTTTCCACCTTGGACGCTGCCCATAAGGCTCATAAGAAGCAGGCTGATAAGAAACGCTCTCAGCCCTATGATTACCACGTTGGAGATTTAGTGTATTTGTCCACGAAATTCTTGCATACTACACAAAAATCGAAAGAAATTGGGTCCCAAGTATGTTGGCCCTTCCCAATTGTTAAAGTTATCAATCCTGTTTCGGTTCGTTTGCAATTGCCCAAGCATCTGAACCGTATCCACCCGGTGTTCCACATTAACCTCATCAAACCAGTTCGGGTATCCAACCTCAGGCCCACGGATGACCCTCCGCCTGCTCCCTTACTTGTGGATGGAGAACATCATTTTGAAATTCGTGACATTCTTGATTCCCGTAGGCACCGTAATCGCATCCAATACCTGTGGCTTGGAAACATTTCCCCCCCTCTCACACGGAATGGGGTTGATAAGTCCCACGTTCGTGCGCCCCGCTTACTCCAGAGATTTTATGCTTCTTATCCCGACAAGCCTTGACTTCCCTCCCCTCCCTTTTTCATTTGTTTTCTTATTTGTCTGTTTCGCTTGTTTTTTCTTCCAGGCCTGACAGCCTTTTTTCCGGGGGACGGCCGGATGTCAGCTTCTGCTTGCTGTTGCTTCAGCTGCCATGGAACGGGAAGGGGGGGGCGTGTATGTGGGGAGGGATTTAATTGACGTGCTGGAGGAAGGTTCTAGGATGTACCAGTCGTTGGGGAGTACGCATGCGTACGTGTTTCCCGCCTGCATCAACGGCCTACACATTCCATCTTCGGCCTGTCTGTTTGAAGTTATCTCACACCTGACATTTGAAGGACTTATGATTGGACTGGAGCTTTGATCCTAGGGGGGGGAACGGGTTTTCCCTATATATCAATTGCTTTTGCGCCATATTATTCAGATCTTGCTTCACTACTGCTCGCTTACCATTTATAATTAGTAAAAGTACTTTGGATTTCCAACCATGGAGTCTCTTAGTCTTCTTTCCTAATTATGGAGTGGAGTGGGCCCTGACAGTGTCATCAAAATTCAGATGCTTAGCAATTGGTTCATATTTATGGTGGTTGCAGTGTCCTAAGGTCATATGATCACCTTTTGTGACATTTTGACAACTGACAATTAGGGTTTCAAGTAAGACCCCCAAGGAAAGAAGACTCTGAGTCTTGAAAGGTCCATTTTATTAGAAATGTCATATTGGCACATCTGGGAAAACCCAAATCTGAAAGTTTCCAAGCTTCCTCCACCCAAAAGAAAATTCAATTCCCTGCCCAGCACCCACATGTCCATCACATGGTCCAATCAGGCACTGTCCCAACTGGAGATGCTTTCAAGATCACATCTTTCTTTCAGCCCCTTGTAATTAAGCTTAGTGTGATCTAAGAAGTTGGCATCCATGTGGAGGTTGATGTAGATCGAGGTAGATAATGTAATTCCCAAAAGCCAAAGTTTCTGAAACTTTTCTGGCTATAAGGTCAAGGTAAGAGCAAAGAAGATTACAAGGCAAGAGAAAGAAAATGGCACTTGCTTATGGAAACTAACTGCAACTCTTACAATAACCATGGACAGATTTTAGACAAACACTATTTGCTGAAATCCCCAGGGAATACAGTATAAGATTATAATTGGCAAATGTCTGTATTTCAGTTCTGTTTCTTGACATCATCACACCTGAACAAGGATGAGAAGGGGAAAAAAAATCCAGAAAATCCTGCTGTACTTTGAAAGATCCCTCAAAATTGATCTTGTGCCACTGAAATCAAGGAAATCATTCTATTTTATCTTTACTTTGTTAATTTATGTATCTTCCTCCTTTTCAGTGGATGTTCCCCATTAGGTCTAACCAAGGCAATTTTTTTTTTTTTGCAAACTTGAGTGCTATATTTTGTTGACCATGTTTTCAAAAGGATGGAAGGATGGGTCAGGTCTTCTGGCATTTATCCTTCTTCTGATATTCTTTCTACCTGGCAGGGTCAATCAGAGTTTGAAATCAATCTGCCTCCAGCCCACTAATGTTCCCCAGGAATTTTCCACCTCTGCAGATGAAACAATAATTGGGGGAATTTTTTCCTTTGTCAACCCTGATGAACGTACTCAGAGTTTCAAAAAAGTGCCAGTAATTTCTGAATATGGATCGTAAGTGCCTCGTTCTTCTTTGAGTAAAATGCAATATAACTTCAGACAAAGGTGCTAGAATGTAGAGAAAAGGTAGATTATACTAGTTCAATTATGGCACTGCTGGTTTGGCTGTCATATTTAGAGATATTAGCCATATTAATCAGGACTTCCATTGAGAGATTACCCTTAGGAAAACATGCATTTTGGATCTTCACATGTTATAAAGGACCCTGTTAGAGATCTAGAGATCTAAAGAAGCATTTTAAGAGAACTTTGATATTTGAAAAAAATGCTGCAAGAGTATTCCTCTCTCCCTTTCAAAAATGGAAATACCACCAAGTTTATTTTATTTATTTATTTCATTAAGCGTGGATTAGATAACAGATATAAGTATAAACATGATTTTTAATACATGAAATCAATATGAATACCGGGTAATATTAGGACAGTGACGGCAGGCACGCTGGTGCACGTCCCTTAAAGTCCTCTTTGGAATGGGGTGAGTATGACTGTAGACTGTCTAAGGTTAAAGGTTTGGGTGTTTGGGGAAGAAACCACAGTGTTGGGTAGTGCATTCCAGGCATTGACCATTCTGTTGCTGAAGTCGTGTTTTCTGCAATCCGGTGTGGAGTGGTTTGCCATACATTTGGATCTGTTGTGAGCTCGTGTGTTGCTGTGTTGGAAGCTGAAGTATTCATTGACAGCTAGGACATTGTAGCAGATATTTATGTACTGTGCTTAGGTTGGGTCGAAGATGGCGAAGTTCAAAATTGTCTAAGCCCAAAATTTCAAGACATAAGTTATTCTGTTGCGAGTTGAGGAGTGGAGGACACTTCTTGGCAAATATCTCTGGACTTGTTTGATTCTATTTATGTCTGATATGCAGTCCAATTTCCAGGCAGATGAGCTGCATTCAAGAATTGGTCTAGCAAAAGTTTTTTATGCCCTGGTTTGCAGTTCAATATTATCAGAAAAGAAGCTACGGTTAAAAGCTCTTAATACCTTTTTGGCAATGCAGTTACAGTGAGCTCTGGCACTTAGACTGTTTGAGATGAGTGCTCCAAGGTCCTTGATAGTGTGTGGGTCGTCTACAAAATCACATCCACCCAGCTTGCATTTAGGGGACACAACACCAAGGATGAAAACCTGCTAGAATGCTTACGGTTGAACATAAAAAAAGACATTACCATAAGAATATAGTCTAGGGCACCAAACCAAGCATACGAAATAGATGAACGTTTTGCTACAAACTTAACCAATGTATGTCAAAATACATCACAGGAGTAACAGGGGGGTTTATTTACCCAGACATTAAAGGGGGGAATCGGATGGGTTGACCCAGCTGACAAGTTTGTCATTCAAACAGTAAAGGAGGAAGCAAGAGGGCAGCTCAACTAGAATTTATTCTATGTTTTGTTCTTTTTTTTCTTTTTTTAAAGTAAGCTTTTTACTACTTTCCAAAATATTTTTATTAAACAGTTTTTTCCCAACATTTCCACATCGTAAGCTCCATTATAATATTTTTATCTGTACATGTATACACACACACACACACACACACACACACACATACAGACAATACATTTCCATTCACTAATATGTTAATTCATAATTATATTTCTTCTATGCTTATTATTTTTTCAATGTGCTAATTTGTATGCAATGCTTCTTATATCTATCTGTGTACATATATTCCTCTTATAGATATTATTCTGTACTATTTTATATACAGTAAATCTTACTTTCCCCCCTCTTTTTTATTTATGTGGTTTCATGATTTTTCTCTGATTTCTTAATCTTTCTTCCCTAAATGTTTTTTATTCTTTGCATCTTTTTCTAGCCATTTGTACCATAATTTCCATACTAAGTGATAATCAGATTATCCTTTATCTTTTATTTATTTTGTAATTCTGTCCATTTCAGCACACTCTAATACTTTTTAAATCAAATTTCCTCTGTTGGTATAGTTTTGTTCTTCCAATTTTGTGTGTATATGATTCTTGCTGCATTTATTACATATATTTCATTTCATTTCATTTCATTTTCATTTTCATTTATTTGGATGCCGCCCTTTTCCCTGGGGGGACTCAGAGCGGCTCACAATTCAAAAAGGGAGGGGGGGAAAGACAAACAGTATTCAAATATGGAAACAATACAACATATTAAAAGAGAGCACAACAGTCACACAATTCAGGTGGGGTTGGAATCTTAACCCCAGGCCAGCCGGGACAGCCAGATCTTCAAAGCGGCGTGGAAGGATTGGAGGGTGGTGAGGGTCCGAATCTCCATGGGGAGTTTGTTCCAGAGGGTCGGAGCAGCCACCGAGAAGGCTCTCCTCCGGGTAGTTTCCAGTTTGCACTGGCTAGTAGATGGAATTCGGAGGAGGCCTAATCGATGTGATCGTATCGGTCTAGTGGAGGTAATTGGCAGTAGGTGGTCTCTCAAATACCCAGGCCCACTACCATGCCCATGAAGGGCTTTATAGGTGATAAGTAGCACCTTGAAGCGCACCCGGAGATCGACAGGCAGCCAGTGCAGCTCGCGGAGGATAGGTGTAACATGGGTGAAGCGAGGTGCACCCACAATCGCTCGTGTGGCCGCATTCTGGACTAGCTGAAGTCGCCAAATGCTCTTCAAGGGCAGCCCCATGTAGAGCACATTGCAGTATTCCAGCCTAGAGGTCACAAGGGCACGAGTGACTGTTGTGAGGGCCTCCCGGTTCAGGTAGGGATGCAACTGGTGTACCAGGCAAACCTGGGCAAATGCCCCCCTGGTCACAGCTGACAAATGATGTTTGAAGGTCAGCTGTGGGTCCAGGAGGACTCCCAAGTTGCGAACCCTGTCTGAGGGGTGTATAATTTGACCGCCCAGCCTGAGAGATGGAACACTTGGCAGGAGGGAAACACAGCAGCCACTCTGTCTTTTCTGGATTGAGCACAAGCTTGTTGACCCCCATCCAGTCTTTAACAGCCTCCAGACCCTGGCTCATCACATCCATCGCTTCATTGAGTTGGCACGGGGCGGACAGATACAACTGGGTATCGTCCGCATATTGGTGGTATTTTATCCCATGCCGTCGAATGATCTCACCCAGCGGTTTCATGTAGATGTTGAAAAGTAAGGGGGACAGGATCGAACCCTGCGGCACCCCATACGTTAGGGGCCTAGGGGTCGATCTCTGCTTCCCAACTAACACCGACTGCGTCCTGTCCGAGAGGTAGGAGGAGAACCACTGTAGAACAGCGCCTCCCACCCCCACCTCCCGCAGTCATCGCAGAAGGATACCATGGTCGATATGGTACATAATATAATATTAAGTATTCAATTTTTTTGTCATAGTTCCCAGTAATCATCCCCAAGAAAAATAATTCTGCTTTTAGCTCCATTGCTAATGTAGTTATCTCTTCAAGCCAGTTTTTTAATTATTGTCCAATATTTTCTTGCTACTATACACATCCACCACATATGATATAATGTTCCGTGGGCTTGACTACATTTCCAACAATTCTGTGAACAGTTTGGAAACATTGTCGCTATTCTATGTTCTCTTCTAAAGAGGAACCATCACTTTCCCTGTTGAGGAAATGTCTTCCAGTCAACCTCTCCCAAATCCTTGCCTAGAGGCAGTGGTGGGATTCAGCCAGTTCACACCAGTTGGGGAGAACCGGGGGTTAACTTTTTGAGCAGTTTGGCAAACTGGTGGTTGGAAAAAATCATTAGGGGAGAGAACCAGTTGTTAAATTACTTGAATCCCACCACTGCCTAGAGGTATAGGACAAGTCTTGCAAATCAGTGACTGTGGAGACGGTCAGAATAATGTGCAAAGCCAGAAGTCTCATTCAGTGAAATTCAAAATTAATCTCTACTGAATAAATTGCTAAAGTTACCTATGTAGTTGAGAACTATATTGAGTTCTTTTTTGGGATTTGATTTTCTCCACTTCTCCATTTTTATTTCAGCCTAATACCAAAATATGCCCAGCATCCTCTTTCTATGTATTTTGCCATTGATGAGATCAACAAGAATGCCAAGCTCTTCCCCAACATCACACTAACACTGAAGATTTATGAGACTAGTTTCAATGCCATGAAGGCCAGTGAGGATGTTTTAGATTTTCTGTTTCTGAATCGAGGGAGTCCTATCAACTTCAATTGTGTTGGAAGAAGGAATCTGAACTTCTTGCCTATCATTGGTGACCTCCCCTCACTCAATTCCATCCAGATGGCCCACATGTTGAACATCTACAAGTTTCCACAGGTATGACCATTTTCCACAGATCAGTTTGTTTCTTGTTTCTTCTTTGTTTCTTTTTTTATTAACCCTAGCTTCTTTCATTTTTAGCCAGGCTATCAATTATCAGTTCTGAGTCTACTATAATAAATCATATGATCTCTTTCTTAATGTAAAACTTTCGCAATAAAGTCATGATGTCACAGTGAAATCCAATATTCTATGGAGAATGGAAAAGGTCTATGCTCTTCATGATTACAAAAGGACTCTGAATTTAATTTTCTATGCCTCCTTCTTTCCAACAGATCAATTATGGTTCCTTTGATCCAGTCCTGAGTGACAAAAGGCAATTCCCTTCCTTCTTCAGCATGGTTCCCAATGAAAATTTGCAATACGAGGGGATTGTCCATTTACTGAACCATTTTGGATGGAACTGGATTGGCCTCTTGGTCTCAGAGGACGAAAGCGGGGAAACCTTTCTTCAAAATCTTCAACCAAAACTTTTCCAGAGTGATATTTGCATTGCTTGGACAGGGTTGATTCCAATTATAATGGATGCAGTCATAAATAAGTATGTTATTTTTGATCGTGTAACAAACATAATATACACTATCTTAGGGAAGAATATCAGTATATTCCTTGCCTCCGGGACTGCCCAATCTATGGAGACTCTACAATGGGGGCTTTATTCTACTGAAATTAACCGTCAGAATCCAATAGATCACAGAGTATGGATCATGACCTATCAATGGGATTTCACCGTGATTTCATCAGCACGAGGGAAACTCCAAGTTCAAACTTTCAATGGTTCCTTATACTTCTCCCTCCATACTAGGATTGTCCCAGGATTTCAGGAGTTTCTTGAGAAAATAAAACCTGATAAACATCCCTTTCTTTACATTAATTGGTTCTGGGAATTGGTGTTTGATTGTTCACTGCCTCCATATCAGAAAGGTGTTAAACGCTGCACTGGGAGGGAAAAACTCAAGACCGTCTCTGGCTCTGTGTTTGAAATGACCATGTCTGGAGAAAGCTACAATGTCTACAATGGGGTTTATCTTGCAGCACATGCGTTAGAAGCAATGCATTCAAAAAGAGCAAAAAGAACAAAGCCAACTCCTCTGAGGAATCAGGATGCATCAAATCTTCAGCCTTTGCAGCCATGGGAGGTATGTCATTGCTCTTCTCAGATACATTTATAGAAGCCCTGGAAGGGATGGGGTAGGATGGGAAGGCAACAATAGATAGACAATCTGGATTTGTTTCTCTGTAGCAACCAATATCTATTGGCAAATATTAGTAAATCTGCAGCTCAATTATACCTAAAAATCATCTCCAAAGTCAAACCATTCCCAAAAGGAACTATGTTTGGAGATCTACTACTTAATGCTGTTTCAGGGAGTGAAAATCTATTAATTTTAGCAACTTTTGTGCAAAGTCTCACACCCAACATCACCCAAAAAATTAATACACAAAATTAAAAAGTTTCTAGGTTGTCTCCATATTCTTCATTATAGTATCTCTCCTAATCTCTCTGTAGTAAACAATACTTCTGTTCTTGCTATACTAACTATTGTGCTATGGAACTGTTGATGTACTGTGTAAATATTGTGAAAAAACTTTTACATATATGGTAATCCTGAAAAGTTTGTGACGTTTTAATATTTCTACATAAACATGACCTAAAATATAACTGGTTTTTATCACAAATCCTAAAACTACAAAAGGAGGGCTGAAATAAACCTGCAGATTGATTTGTTGAGTAAAATGATCCATTTGTGCACATCTATGGACCTAAAATCACTAGAAGATCATAATAACTGGATTGTGTTTTTATCTTAATTAATAAAATTTCCAATTCCAATTGATGTATCCATTTTCACTGTAAAACTTTAGATGTATTATATTTATATGGCAGTACAGACATATGGGACAGGAGGATTGGAAAGACTAAGTTAAATTTCTACAACACTCTTAGTAATATTAATTTAAGGAATTTATTGATTCATTATACAAAGCTGTGAGTCAAGAGTAAGAGGTGGAGAGTGATGCATTCCCTGTCCTTCCCTTTTCTTCCCATCACATGTAATGGATATCTCACCTTATTTATGTAGAATTGTCTCTTTCCTCTAATGATACATTTATGCAAGAATTGAAAAATAAGCTGTGTGAGAATCTGATGCCATGAATCTTAATTTTATCTACTATATTCCATTTGAATCAATACATATTAGGATATTGTTGGATCTGATATTACTGAAATTTAAAATGGGTTCTGGTCCATGGGTTGAAGAGATTTCTGAATTAAACCAGAAAGCAATTCAGTTACAATTCTGATAAGATTCACTAGAGAAAACCAGTTGGGATTCTGAATAAAGCCAATCTTTGGGGAAGATTAGGATAACTTCTCTCTCTCAAATTCAGCTTCACTACACTCTGAGAAACACCCGTTTTAATAACAGTGTGGGAGAAGAAATATTTTTTGATGAGAAAGGGGAGTTTGACCCAGGATATGACATCTTCAACTTTGTCTCCTTCCACAATCAATCCTTCCAGAGAATCCAGATTGGAAAGATGGTCTCCAAATCTCTTGATGGGAAGAAATTCACTATTAATGAAAATACCATTGTGTGGAATCACAAGTTTCAGCAGGTGGGATATTTGGTAAACTCTAACCTAGTAGACTATTATTCGGAGGTGAAGATATTCTTCTCCAATGATCTGAAAGTCCATAAATGAAGAACAGTGATAGTACTCAGGAATCTTGTGGTTCTGCTGGATATTTGAGATGGTTTTTATGAAGACCTCTACATACCAAGAAGAGCAACAAACATGATTAGGGGGCTTAAATATATGAAGAATGGTTGCAGGAACTGATATGTCTTAGTAAAAAGAAGGAAGATGTGGTAGCAGCGTTTCAACATCTAATGAGCCATGAGAAAGAAGAGAGGGTCAACCTGTTCTCCAGAGCAACTGAAGGAAGCTGGGTCTTGGGAGGCAGCAAATAATTCAGGGGCAGGGGCAGCTAGAGGTGGTATTTGCTGGTTCTCCTAACTGCTCAACATTTCTGCTACTGATTCACCAGAACCGTTTAGAACTGGCCGAATGCCATTTCTGATGTGTTTGCAGAAAACTCAGAACTCATCCTAGGAAGCGGATGATTTGATGTAAATATGGACACTCTCCAAATGCATCTTGGGCCATGTTGACATCAGAAGATTATGCATCTCCCTGAAAGTACCAAGTTCTTTTAATAAAATGGAGAACTTGTACAACATCTTGATGAATCCCATTCCTAAAGTTTCTTGGGTTTTTTTTCAGGTACGTCCCCGTGCCAGATGTGTAGAGAGCTGCCGTCAGGGGTACAGCAAGGTTGTTCAGGAGGGGAAACATATTTGTTGCTACAATTGTAGACCATGTCCTGAAGGAAGAATTTCAATTAAAACGGGTAAGTAAAGGAAGAGACAGCTGAGAGTTGAGAGCTTACAAATTCAACTTTCCCTTGTTCTTTTCATCTCTGGTATGCTATTTAGTAGAATGGGATTGGAGTGAACTGCAGTAGATTTTGTTTTTCAAAGGTGGGTCTAATTTAAATACTTGTATGAATCCATTCTATTTTGATCTCTTTTCTTGGATGAGTGTTGCAATTCACTCCGAAGCACTCTACCACTAATGCTGCAGTTCAAAGAAATAGATATGCAGAAATAACAAGCCAGAATCCATACACTTATTAAGAAAGGATTATTGTGTAGGGGTCTGTAGGTGTCATGGGGACTGTGACTGGCATCCCCAGCCATGATCTCTTTCAGATAGCTATATATATATATATATTGTCCTATATAGTTGGGAATGACAAGGTCTTCATCTATTTCAGATGCAGACCAATGTGAGAGATGCCCAGAAGATCAGTATTCGAATGCAGAAAAAGTCCAGTGCCTTCCCAAAAGTTTCAGCTATTTATCCTATGGGGAACCTTTGGGAATCATTTTGAGTTCTCTGACTCTTTTCTTTTCAGCAATTCTTATTTTGGTGGCAGTGACCTTCATTCTACATTGGGACACCCCCATTGTCAAAGCCAACAACAGGAACATCACATGTGTACTCGTTTCCTCTCTCCTGCTGTGTTTTCTGTGTTCTCTGATTTTCATAGGTCAGCCTGGGAATGTGACTTGCTTTCTCAGGCAAACAATGTTTGGTACCATTTTCTCTCTCTCAGTATCTTGTGTCTTGGCCAAGACCATCACGGTTGTTTTGGCCTTCCTGGCCACTAAGCCAGGAAACCAGATGAGGAAATGGCTAGGAAACAGACTGGCAGGATCCATCATTGTCTTCTGCTCCTGTATTCAAGCTGTTATCTGTATGGTATGGTTGATCATATCTCCTCCCTTCCCTGAATGGGACATGCATTCACAGGCTCAAGAGATCATTGTTCAATGTAATGAAGGCTCAGATGCCATGTTTTACATTATCCTGGGCTACTTGTGGCTCCTGGCCACCAGCAGTTTCACTGTGGCTTTCTTTGCCAGAAAACTGCCTGATACTTTTAATGAAGCCAAGCTGATCACCTTCAGCATGCTTGTGTTTTGTAGCATTTGGATGTCCTTCATCCCAGCCTATATGAGCACCAAGGGGAAATACATGGTGGCTGTGGAGGTCTTTTCCATCTTGGGCTCTACTGCAGGCCTCCTGGGCTGCATCTTTTTTCCCAAGTGCTATATCATTCTCCTGAACCCACATCTGAACACAAAGCAGCATCTAACCAGGAGAACAGATTAATAATCAATAATGTTATAATTCAGCCTTTATCTGGTGACCAAAATCATCCATGTGAACAGTCCAAATATTCAAACTTGCAACCTTAATCATGCAATTCAATGCTATTTATTTTATTTTATTCATTTCTGTAAAATACTGTATATAATCAATCCCTAAGGGTTTATCTGAGCTGTCAAATAGCTAAATGGTTAGAAGATGGTTAGCTATATAAAAGTTTCAAAACAAACAAACAAACAAATAAAAATAAATAAATAGTACCAAAATTGCATTTTTTTTAAATACTATGGAGAGAATAAGGGTATTTTGGGGAATGCATGGTTTTTGTTAACATGTGGGAACCTCTTTGGTTTCCAAGATGTCAAGTAGTTTTATTGAAAATTTTAATATTGGCCCCATTTTCTACCCCTGATTTTATCAATTTGAGAAGTCCCACCTGGCTCTTCTGTTGTTGAAACGTGGTGATTTTTGTCATCTGGAGGTGGGACACCTATTGAAAAATATATATTAGGTTCCTATGTTAATATATATTAATTAGCTTGTTACCTTATACAGTATGTTATACATGAGATGAAAGCTGCTGAGATTTGCTTAAGAATAGTATTGAAAATGCAATGAATTAAGTCACAAACATGAGAGTTTTTCAATGAGCAGAGATTGACATTCAGCAGCTCCACAGTATCTTTCAAAATAAATTTATCTATTTCGTACCATTACAATCCCAAATGGTATTTTTCCCTGCATCCTTCCAGAGATTTACATAAGGGCCACATTCTGTTCCTGACACTGCTTTTACTAGTAGACAAATCTTAGTAAACAACGTGAGAAAACCAAACAAAGCACCCATAGGTGCAGACACTACTACAACATGGGAATAATAATCTGAACAGGAAAAAATTGTGGAAATTTTCTAGCAATTTAGCTTGATGCATCTTCTCCTCTCTTGATATCCAAATATACTCCAAGCTGACTTTTCTGCTTTGTTTTTTCCCCAGCAGAGATTGGTTAGAAAGGAGTCTGTGTTTTGCCCTGGCTATTTTATGATCCCATGTGCATTACTTTTATATAAAACTTCAAACATATTTATACTCCTTCATATAATACTCCTTCGTGTAATTTAGCATTCATGTGTTTTACAGGAAAAAAAATGTCTGTGAGATGAGTTGGGTGAAGACTGAGAAACATGGAAATCCACCACACTCTACACTGAATTTGTTTGTGTATTACATCACACACACATCCAGAGAGTAACAGAATTAGAAGAGACCTTGCAACCCCCTGCCCAAGCAGGAGACCCTACATCTGCCTCCACCTAGGAACAAACTCACCACCTCCTGATTGTGAGGGGAGAGCTCCACAAAATGATTAGCATTAGCCCATAGCACAAATTCAAGGAAGGAACAAATACTAAAGGGACAGTGAAATACCTTTAATAGTTATTTTCTGATATTGTAAAAGCTCATCTCCAACATATGAATGCTTTTAAAATGACATTTATGCAGATAAAAGCTTTAGTAAATCTTTGGAATTAGAATTTCCATACATCTGAAGGAAAAAAATATCCTTAATGTTGTCAGATAAATTTAGTATGAGTCATCTTCAAAATGCTTGTAAAATATTTGACCTTATTTCTTTTTTGCAATTATTATTTTTTAAATATTATTTGGTGTTAGTTTTCAACCCTCTTGTTTAAAATCCCAATAAATATTTTTAATGGCAAAACACTCACAAAAGGGCAAAATGAACCTCTTACAACTTTTTTATTGCAAACCTAATTTAGGATTTCTAAGCATTCCCAACTCCAATCATGAAGAAGAGCCTACAGCAAATTTCAAGATACCATTTACAGATACAGATGAACAGAATTTGAAGGGACCTTGTAGGTCATCTAATCCAACCCCTCACCCAAGCACGAAGCCCTACACCATTTCTGACAGATGGCCGTCCAATCTCGTCTTGAAAACTTCAAGTGATGAAGGTCCCACAACACCCGAAGGCAACTTGTGTTCCATGGGTGAATTGTTCTCACTGTCAGAAAATTTCTCCTTATTTCCAGGTTGAATCTCTCTTTGATCCGCTTCCATCCATTCTTCCTTGTCTGGCCTTTATGTAGTATCTGAGATGTTTAAAAATCACTCCACCCAGATTATAAATTTGAAGCTAAAGCTGCTTATCATGTGGGTTCTCGTTCTTCTTGTTTTCTCTGAAATATGCGGAGCCAAAAAGGAGAATATTTGAAATGATTCAACCCTGAGCTTCACATATTCTCCTTTATTGGTAGTGAAATATGATTTTGGTGAAATTTGGGAGATTTCTTGTATAGGAATATCAGACTGATAGATGCTTGGATGGATTATTTCAAGAGACAGAAAAAATACAGCTAGTCCTTGACTTACAACAGTTTGTTTAGTGACTATTCAAACATACAACGAAACAGAAATAACTGATTTATGACCATGTTTAAAAGATACGGCCTTTGCAACATCCCCATGATCATGTGATCAAAATTCAGATGCTTGGCAATTGGTTCATACTTAAGGCGGTTGCAGTGTCCTACAGTCATGGGATCACCATTTGCGATATTCTGACAATGGACAATTAGGGTTGCAAGTAAGACTCCCAATGAAAGAAGACTCCGAGTCTTGAAAGTTCCATTTTATTAGAGATGTCATATTGGCACATCTGGGAAAACCCAAATCTGAAAGTTTCCAGGTTTCTTTCACCCAAAAGAAAGATCAAGTCCCTGCACAGCACCCACATGTCCATCACATGGCCCAATCAGGCACCTCCCAACTAGAGATGCCTCCCAGTCACACCCCTCCAGGTACAGGCCAAGATGTCCTTGACTCTCTGAGAAAGGAATGTTATTTAGACTATATATCTCTCATACTCCATGTAATCCCTCCTCCCAATTTCCCACAGCACTAAATGTGGCAGGCCTGAAGGCCCAATGCAAGTGATGGCTTCCTGGCCTGACACTAACAAGAAGTCCATGAACAGGCTAGTTTTACTTAACAACTGGGTTATTTACTTAAAAACTGTAGTGATTCACTTAATAGCAGTAATAGCAATAGCAATAGCAGTAGACTTATATACCGCTTCATAGGGCTTTCAGCCCTCTCTAAGCGGTTTACAGAGAGTCAGCATATTGCCCCCAACAATCTGGGTCCTCATTTTACCCACCTCGGAAGGATGGAAGGCTGAGTCAACCCTGAGCCGGTGAGATTTGAACCGCTGAACTGCTGATCTAGCAGTAGTCTGCAGTGCTGCATTTAACCACTGCGCCACCTTGGCTCTAACAACTAAGGCAATAATGGTCACAAATTGGGGCAAACCTCACTGAAAAAAATGTCTCAGAAATTTGGGGCTCAGATACGGTCATAAGTGGAGTATTGATTTCTTTTGGTTTTTCCATTTTAGCGAAGACAATGGACTATTACAGCTTTCCTCTATATATTAAATTAATCCCACTTTCAAGATCATATCTTTCTGTCAGCCCCTTGTAATTAAGCTTAGTGTGATCTAAGAAGTTGGCATCCATGTGGAGGTTGATGTAGATCAAGGTAGCTAATGCAATTCTCAAAAGTCAAAGTTTTTGAAAACTTTCTGGATATAAGGTTAAGGTAAGAACAAAGAAGATTGCAAGGCAAGAGAAAGAAAATAGCACTTGCTTATGGAAACAAAGTGTAACTCTTACAATAACACAAACACTATTTCCTGAAATCCCCAGGGAATACAGTATAAGGTGATAATTTGCAAATGTCTGTATTTCAGTTCAGTTCCTTGACATCATCACACCTGAACAAGGATGGCAAGGAGAAAAAAACCAGAAAATCCTGCTGCACTTTATAAGATCCCTCGAAATTGATCTTGTGCCACTGAAATCAAGGAAACCACTCTATTTTATCTTTACTTTTTAAATTTATATATCTTCCTCCTTTTCAGTGGATGTTCCCCATTAGGTCTAACCAAGGCAATTTTTTTTCAAACTTGACTGCTATATTTGTTGACCATGTTTTCAAAAGGATGGAAGGATGGCTCAAGTCTTCTGGCATTTAACCTTATTCTGTTCTTCTTTCTACCTGGCAGTGTCAATCAGAATTTGAAATCAATCTGCCTCCAATCCAATAATGTTCACAGGAAACTTTCCACCTCTGGAGATGAAACATTACTTGTGGGATTTTTTTCCTATGTCAACCCTGATGAACGTGCCCAGAGTTTCAAAAAAGTGCCAGTAATTTCTGAATATGGATCGTAAGTGCCTCGTTCTTCCTTGAGTAAAATGCAATATAAATTCAGACAAAGGGGATAGAATGTAGAGAAAAGGTAGATTATACTAGTTCAATTATGGCACTGCTAGTTTGGCTGTCATATTTAAAGATGTTAGCTATGTTGATCAGGGCTTCCATTGAGAGATGGCCGTTAGGAAAACATTCATGTGGGACCTTCACATGTTACAACAAACCCTCTTAGAGATCTAGAAATCTAAAAGTGCATTGTAAGGTAAATGTGGATTTTTTGGGGGGGAAATGCTCCCAGAGCAAATACTCTTGTCTTTTTATTTTCTGCTTAGTTTTTTTATTGAAAACAAAGGGAAAAGAATAATGCTATCATATTGTTTTTATCTTTCATAGATTTTTAAAAATCTACTTGTAAACTGATCAAATGATATTAGCTACTAGAAACATATAATATGCTTATTATGTTTATGATATAATAAATTAGAGGTATACTATCATGCAGTCACAGCAATAACAATCCAAATAATAATAATATCAAGAATAATAATCTCCATTTCAAAAATGGAAATACCACAAAGTTTGTGGGGAATGGGATCATGTCCTCCTAACCTTTTTCCATTCAGCAAATACTGGGTTCTTTCATATCATCTATTTGACTAGGATCAGAATTCACAAATTAAAATGCAGGCAACTACAATCCTTTCAAGTAAAGTATTGGTAGCACTTTCTCAAAGGAATACAAAAGCAAGAGGCTTCTTTCTAAGAAATTGCAATGCACATCATCATCACCACCACAAGGTTTTTATTAGCTGATGCCATGGGCTGAAGAAAAGATGATACAATTCAAAAGAACAATGTAAAGATCTATTTCTATCTTAAACATTGACCTATATTGATTGAAGTGTGTAGTAGTTGCATGTAAACTTACTGTATACAGCAGTTCTAGAAAGATCTAGATAGTTGATAATTTTATAAACTCTTCAATATACCTTTCCTATTGAAAGAAGGAAGCTCCAACAAATCACCAAACTATGAACTAAAAGTTTAATTTATGGACCTGATCGTATAATTTACTGCTCAAGATTAACATTTTGTTTTTAGTTGTGAAGTCAGGTCTGACCCATCACAACCCCATGGACAATGTTTCTCCAGGCCTTTCTGTCCTCTACCATCCTCTGGAGTCCATTTAAGCTCACACAAACTGGTTGTTGGAAGAAATCATTAGCACAGGGAACCAATTGTTAAATTACTTGAATCCCACCACTAACTAGAGGTATAGGACTGATCTTGCTAATCAGTGACTGTGGAGATGGTCAGAATAATGTGCAAAGCCAAAAGTCTCCTTCATTGAAATTCAAAATTAATCTCTGCTGGATCAATTGCTGAAATTATCCTCAATATTACATGGGCAAACAATATATACAAACTCAAGGTAAACTGCTCCAAACTCGATTACAGAAAATATGACTTCAGCAACAGAGTTGTCAATTCCTGGAATGTACTACCTGACTCTGTTGTTACATCCTCCAACCCCATTACTTTAACACATAAACTGTCTACCATGGACCTCACCCCATTCCTAAGAGGTCTGTAAGGGGGCTTGCATAAGAGCATGAGAGTGCCTACTATCTCTGTCTTACTCTTCCCATCTATTTGTATCCATTTCCTGTGTTCATGTCCAAGTTTATACGTATACCTGTAGTCTCAAACATGTTTGACAAACTAACTAAACAAAAATAAATCAATATGTAGTTTGGAAGTAGATTTAGTTCTTTTTTAAAATTTGCTTTTCTCCACTTCTGCACTTTCATTGCAGCATATTACCAAAATATGTCCAGCATCCTCTTACTATGTATTTTGCCATTGATGAGATCAACAAGAATGCCAAGCTCTTCCCCAACCTCACACTAACATCGCTGATTGCTCAAACTAGTTTCAATGCCATGAAGGCCAGTAAGTTTGTTTTAGATTTTCTGTTTCTGATTCAAGGGAGTCCTATCAACTTCAATTGTGTTGGAAGAAGGAATCTGAACTTCTTGCCTATCATTGGTGACCTCACCTCACTCAATTCCATCCAGATGGCCCACATGTTGAACATCTACAAGTTTCCACAGGTATGACCATTTTCCACAAATCAACTTGTTTGACCAAAAATTCTCTCATAGTTTTTTTTTGTTTTTCTTTCTTGTTTCTTCTTTGGTCTTTCTTCTTCTTTTTCTTTTATTTTTATGAATCCTAGCTTCTTTCAATGTCAGCCAGTCTATTGTTTACCAATTCTGAGTTCCCAGAATCTACCATCATGAAACTTATCTTTTCTATGCATCCTTCTTCCCAACAGATCAATTATGGTTCCTTTGATCCAGTCCTGAGTGATAAAAGGCAGTTCCCTTCCTTCTTCAGCACGGTTCCCAATGACAATTTGCAATACGAGGGGATTGTTCATTTACTAAAACATTTTGGATGGAACTGGATTGGCCTCTTGGTCTCAGAGAATGAGAGTGGGGAAGCCTTTATTCAAAATATCGAACAAAAGCTCTTCCAGAGTGATATTTGCATTGCTTGGATAGCGTTGATCAGAATTTTAGCAGATGCACTCTTAAATAGAGGTTTCATTCAGGAACGGGTAGACAACCTATTAGGCATTATCTTACAGAAGAATGTCTCTGTATTCCTTGCTTCTGGAACTGCCCAATCAATGGAGATTTTACAATGGGGGCTTTATTTGCGTGAAGTTTGCCAAACCCCAATTGATCACAGAGTATGGATCATGACCTACCAGTGGGATTTCACTGTGAGTTTATTGCCAATAGATAGCTTTCTAGTTCAGACTTTCAATGGTTCCCTATACTTCTCCCTCCATAGAAGGACTGTGCCAGGATTTCAAGAGTTTCTTGAGAAAATAAAACCTTTGGTGCATCCCATTTCATACATTGATTGGTTCTGGGAATTTGTGTTTGATTGTTCACTGCCTCCATATCGGAAAGGTGTTAAACGTTGCACTGGGAAGGAAAATCTCAAGACAGTCTCTGGCTCTGTGTTTGAAATGACCATGTCTGGAGAAAGCTACAATATCTACAATGGGGTTTATCTTGCAGCACATGCGTTGCAAGCAATGTATTCAAAAAGAGCAAAGAGAGCAAAGCCAGCTCCTGTGAGGAATCAGCCTTTGCAGCCATGGGAGGTATGTCATTGCTCTTCTCAGATACATTTATAGAAGCCCTGAAAGGGATGGGGTAGGATGGGAAGGGAACAATAGATAGACAATCTGGATTTGTTTCTCTGTAGCAATCAATATCTATTAGCAAATATTAGCAAATCTGCAATAACTGATGCAGTTCAATAATACCTAAGAATCATCTCCAAAGTCAAACCAGCTCCAAAAGGAATTATGTTTGGAGATCTACTTCTTAATGCTGTTTCAGGGAGTGAAAACCCATTAATTTTATTCAGCCTTTGGTCTGACCTAAGCATAGTTCATTAAATTATCTAGTACAATGTTCTACCTGTCAATGACTACTTCAGCTTCAACCACAACATTTCAACAGTGCAGAATAGATACAAACTTAAGGGAAACCACTCCAAACTTGATTGCAGAAAATACGACTTCAGCAACAGAGTGGTCAATCCCTGAAATGCACTACCTGACACTGTGGTTTCTTCCCCAAACCCCCACAACTTTATGGTTGTACTGTCTACTCTCGACCTCACCCCATTCCTAAGAGGTCTGTAAGGGGCTTTCATAAGCGCACCAACGTGCCTACCGTTCCTGCCCTAATATTCCCTGTTATTTCTATGCATTTCATGTATTCATAATCTTGGATGTACTTGTATCTATTATCTTATACACGCTTGACGAAACAAATAAACAAAATAAAACTCTTACACACAACATCTCCCAAAATTTAAAAGAACAAAATTAAAAAGTTTCTAGATTGTCTCCTTACTCTTCATTATAGAATCTCCTCCCGTCTCATTGTGGTAAATAATATTACTGTTCTTGCAACCCTACCTACTGTGCTATGGAATTGTTGATGTACCATGTATATAGTACATTTTGTGAATCCTTAGGAAGTCTTAATATTTCTACATAAACATGACCTAAAATATCACTGGTTTTCTGCACAAATCCCAAAACTATATAAGGAGGACTGAAAAAAACCTGATAATTGATTTATTGAGTAAAATGGCCCAACATTTCATATTTGTGCATGCAGAAATAAATATATGTGGACCTGAAATCACTAGAAGATCATAATAACTAGATTGTGTCTTTATCTTAATTAATGACATCTCCAATTCAAATTGGTGCATCACTTTGCAGTGTAACCCTTTGTATATATTATATGCATTTGACAGTCTAGATATTCAGGATAGACAGGATTGGAAAGACTAAGTTGAATGTCTACAACACTCTTAGTAATATTAATTTAAGGAAGTTATTGATTCATGTGAAATAAACTTTTACAAAGCTGTTAGTCAAGAATAAGAGGTGGAGAGCAATGTATTCCCTGACCTTCCCTTTTCTTCCTGTCACATGTAATGGATATCTTACCTTACTTATGTGGGATTGTCTCTTTCCTCCAATTGTTTATTTATGCAAAAATTTAAAAAATGTGTGAGAATCTGATGCCATGAATCTTAATTTTATTGGTTACTTTATTCCAGTTGAATCAATACATATTAGGAAATTGTTGGATCTGATATTACTGAAATTTAAAATGCGGTGTGGTCCATGGGTTGAAGAGATTTCTGAATCAAACCAGAAAGCAATTCAGTTACAATTCAGATAAGATTCACTAAAGAAACTCAGTTGGGATTCTGAATAAAGCCAAACTTTGGGGAAGATTAGGATAACTGATATGACTTCTCATCTCTCTCAAATCCAGCTTCACTACTTTCTGAGAAACACCCGTTTTAATAACAGTGTGGGAGAAGAAATCTTTTTTGATGAGAAAGGGGAGATTGACCTGGGATATGACATTTTCAACTATGTCTCCTTCCACAATAAATCCTTCCAGAGAGTCCGGATTGGAAAGATGGTCTCCAAATCTCTTGATGGGAAGAAATTCATTATTAATGAAAGTATCATTATGTGGAATCACAAGTTTCAGCAGGTGGGATTTTTGGTAAACTCTAACTAGGTAGACTATTATTCGGAGGTGAAGATATTCTTCTCCAATGATTTGAAAGCCCATGGAGCATGCTCCCACCAGAAACTGAACTTCTTGTTTCCAGCATGTGTGCCGGCAACCTACCCTTCTTGTTACTTGAACAATGATCAGTTGACCGGCATGCATGATTGCACTGGAAAACAAAGATCAGTCCTTCCAGTTTCCAGAAGTTCCGTATGCATGAAGGACAGCTGATTTTTGCCTACACATGCAAATGAGCAAATGAGAATGGACGTGTTTCAGTAGCCGGATTTTTTTAAAACTATTACCAGTTCTTTGAGCATGGCTTCGTGGGCATGGCAAGGGAAGGATACTGCAAAGTCCCCATTGCCTCCACCATTACTTGCTTTCCAAATCCCCTTTCCTGTGCAGGGCAACAAAAGAAGACCCAGCTGATCATCTGAGTATCGGGAGGCAGCAAATAAATCAGGGACAGGGGCAGCCAGAGGTGGTATTTGCCGGTTCTCCTAACTGCTCAAAATTTCTCCTACTGGTTCGCCAGAACCGGTTAGAACCAGCTGAATGCCATCTCTGATGTGTTTGCAGAAAACTAAGAACTCATCCAAGGAAGAGGATGATTTGATGTAAATATGGACACTCTCCAAATGCATTTTGGGATATGCTGACATCAGAAGATTACTAATCTCCCTGAAAGTACCAAGTTCTTTTAATAAAATGGAGAACTTGTACAACATCTTGATGAATCCCATTCCTAACATTTCTTGTTTTTTTATCCAGCTACATCCCCATGCCAGATGTGTAGAGAGTTGCTGTCCGGGGTTCAGCAGGGTTGTTCAGGAGGGGAAACATATTTGTTGCTATAATTGTAGACAATGTCCTGAAGGAAGAATTTCAATTGAAACAGGTAAGTAAAAAAAGAGACAGCTGAGAGTTGAGAACTTCCAAACTCAACTTTCCTTTGGTCTTTTCATCTCTGCTGTGCTATTTAGTGGAATGGGATTTGGGTGAACTGCAGTAGATTTTCTTTTCAAAGGTGGGTCTAATTTAAATACTTGTATAAATCCATTTTATTTTGGTTGAGGGTTGCAATTCTCTCCAAAGCACTCCACCACTAATGCTGCAGTTCAAAGAAATACATATGCATAAATAACAAGGCAGAACCCATATGCTTGTTAAGAAAGAATTATTGTGTATGTGTCATGGGGATCGTGAATGGCATCCCCAGCCATGATCTCTTTCAGTTAGCTGTATATATATATTGTCCTATATAGTTGGAATCACAAGACTTTCTTCATGTATTTCAGATGCAGACCAATGTGAGAGATGCCCAGAAGATCAGTATTCGAATGCAGAAAAAGTCCAGTGCCTTCCCAAACGTTTCAGCTATTTATCTTATGGGGAACCCTTGGGAATCGTTTTGAGTTCTCTGAACCTTTTCTTTTCAGCTGTTCTTATTTTGGTGGCAGTGACCTTCATTCTACATTGGGACACCCCCATTGTCAAAGCCAACAACAGGAACATCACGTGCATCCTCCTTTCCTCTCTGCTGCTGTGTTTTCTGTGCTCTCTGCTCTTCATAGGTCAGCCTGGGAATGTGAGTTGCTTCCTCAGGCAAACTATGTTTGGCACCATTTTCTCTCTCTCGGTATCTTGTGTCTTGGCCAAGACCATCACGGTTGTTATGGCTTTCCTGGCCACTAAGCCAGGAAACCAGATGAGGAAATGGCTAGGAAACAGACTGGCGGGATCCATCATTGTCTTCTGCTCCTGTATTCAAGCTGTTATCTGTATCGTATGGTTGATCGTATCTCCTCCCTTCCCTGAATGGGACATGCATTCACAGGTTCAAGAGATAATTGTTCAATGTAATGAAGGTTCAGATACCATGTTTTACATTGTCCTGGGATACTTGTGGCTTTTAGCCATCATCAGTTTTACTGTGGCTTTCTTTGCCAGAAAACTGCCTGACACTTTTAATGAAGCCAAGCTGATCACCTTCAGCATGCTTGTGTTTTGTAGCATTTGGGTGTCCTTCATCCCAGCCTATCTGAGCACCAAGGGGAAATACATGGTAGCTGTGGAGGTCTTCTCCATCTTGGGCTCTACTGCAGGCCTCCTGGGCTGCATCTCCCTGCCCAAGTGCTTCATCATTCTGCTGAACCCACATCTGAATACCAAACAGCATCTGACTAGGAAGTCAGATTAATGGTTAAGTCTAACATTCTATACTTCAGCCTTTAACTGTGGCCAAAAGTATCACTAGAGAAAGTCCAAATATTCAAGGTGGCACCTTAACCATGCAATTCAATGCTATCTTTTTCTGTACTTTGTCTGCACAACATATATAATAAATCCACTAGGTTTTATCTAAACTAGAGGATAAACAGTGAAATCCTACTTTTTTTTACACTTCCCTGGTGCTCATGAGGAACCATAGGAGAGTCATAAGATATTGAAGAAGACAGCCAGAAACACATTGCTCTCTTCCAGCCCCCTGCATGCACACATGAGGAGTTTTGTAACTTTATTGAGGTGATAGAATTTCCATGTGGCATTTCTCAAGGTCCCACTCACACTAACCATAAGTTCTATAAGGTCGATTCTGCTCAGTCTAGGTGTCTATGTATACTGGTTTGTGTATGAATAGTAAATTAGTTTCACTGGAGTATTGTATGTCTGAAGATAACATCGCAGATCATTTTACCAAGGCCCAAGGCAATATAAAGTATAACCGTTGTTGCAATGAATACAGATTACGAGAATGTTAGGAATATAATTCTAATGGTTGAGTTGGCAATATATCAATCATATAGTAATGCTGTAATTGTTTCTTTAAATCATACTGTAAAATGTGATTGTTTGCTGTATTCCTCAATTTGCCATAAGAGGAAGCCAGAATGACTGTTAGTTCTCTCTATGTTTGTTAGACGCTGGGCTGATCTGATCTGAGTGGCGTAAGCTATTGTTAATTTTGCAACTGTTAGCAAACCTTGATTACTGGGCTGATTATATGTTACTGGACTATGTTATTTGGATTATCCCTTAACTGAAAGACATTGATGACTGACTATCTAATCCGTGTATGATGTGGAAGGTTTGATGGACTCTGATAACTCTATTTCCAAGAAAGTAAAAGCCTATTTAAACTGCAGTGTCTCTGTATGCTGGTTTGTGTGTTCTCCAACACAACTCTCACAACGCTTCACTGAACGTACTCGCTCTCCCAATGGGGAGCTTACCTAACAAGAGCCACAAAGTCCAATGGCAAAGATACAAGTCTGCAAGTTCACACAGATGAAGTTCAAAGTTCAGACACATTCCAAAGTCCGCACACAGGAGTCAAGGCAAGGTTCCAGGCCAATATGCAAAAAGAAACCTATAGTACAATTACGTGGTCCAACAAATCACAGGTCTCTTTCAATACAGCAGTGCACAATCTGGGCTCTGGTAGAGAAGGAAGTTCATCCTCATCCACCCTGACTGTAATCCTTCTCTACCCCAAACTTCTGACTGGCTGTCTGAGCTCTAAAGCTACAGCTGCATCTCTCTCCCTTCCTTTCCAGCCAGGTGTTAATTTGGTAGTTCCCCTGATTCTCCCTTTAAGGTTCCTGGTCTCTCTTCTTTCTTTGGCTCATTTACTCCCAACTCAGAGATCTTGGCATCTTCCTGATGCTCCTTCACAACCCTTCTAAAGTTTCCAGAGTTGATTCCTCCTTGTGATCCAAGCTGGAGTCCAGGGAAGCCATTCAACCTATAATTAAATCTTTTCCCCTTTTTCATTGGTTATGCATCTGAAAAAAATAACATGAGTTTCTTTGCTGAATCAGAACTATCTTCACTGTTTCTCGTGCCCCACCCTATTCTTTATTGAAAGGACTATAGTCAATTTTTGATTTGGTTAATCTTAAAGTAAATATTCTATTATTCCATAAGTACTCCACAATTTGACTGATATGTAACTTTGGTATTAACTCATAATGTTGTCTCAAAAAAAAGAGACGCCAGTGATGATTTCATTTGAAACATCTAAAATTTGTAAACATTGATACTATCTCAGTTTAAGATACTGAGCATGGAAAAGCCATGGTGGTGCAATGGTTAGAGTGCAGGATGCAGGCTACTTCTGTTGACTGCAAGGATGACTTTAATTTGGCAGTTAAAATCTCACCAGGCTCAAGGTTAACTCAGCCTTCTACCCTTCCGAGCAGGGGTTGGTTGCTGCCGGTCCGCACCAGTTCTCATGAACTGGTTGGTCACCGGATCCGGAAGCAAGCCTGCCCCGCCCTGTATACCCATCCCAGCCAGCTGGTATTTTGTCCCTTCTGTCTCCCCATTGCTCAGAGAAGCAACTTCAGATAGGTCCTTTGCTAGCAGGCAGATTCTAGGACACCTGCCACCACCAAAGGACCTTCCCAGAGTTGCTTTTCTGAACAACGGGGAGACAGAAGGAACAAAATACCATCTGTTTTCCCCGTGCTCAGAAAAGCAACTTCAGGAAGGTCCTTTGGTGGCGGCAGGCATCCAAGAACCTGCCTGCTAGCAAAGGACTGAACCAGGCTTCCGCGCAAACTACCACCCATCGCCCCATGCTCAGAAAGCAAATCTGGCCCAACCTCATCAAGTGACAAGGATAGATCTGTGTTTAAAGATAGGAGTATTAATCACCACTGAGGCCTGTCGTTCAAAGAAGCGGGTGGAGGAAGCAATCACTCCTTGTTCCAGGTCAGTTTAGCTGCAGTTCAGAGGTGAGTTTCAACCTGTTCCAACTGGTACGCTATGCCTCATTCATTCGTTCGGGCAGCAGAGAACGAAAGGAAATCCCATAGCCGAGGACAAAGGAGTCTGCAGCCTCCTTCATTCAAACGTTCAGGCAGCTGGGATGGGGGGGGGGCTTTCTCGCACGCCTTCTTTCTCTGAAGCCATGCCGGATTCAGAAAACTGGGCAGTGCGTGCTCTTGGGCTTGTTCAGCAGCCGAAGAACAGGAGGTGAGGATTCGGCTGCTGCACCAGCCCACGGGCACGTGCTGCCCTCTTCTCTCTTATAGCCATCTGGTTAAAAAGGAGGAGGTGTCTCCGCTGGTCCGGAGTCCATCCGGGAAGATGAGGATTGCAAGGGGGATCCCCCCCCCGTGAATGGGCTCTGGCCAGCTGCCGGAAGACTCTCTGTCTCACTTTGGGATATCACTGGGTCAGTGAGCTGGAAAGGGAAGCTGCTCATGAGCATGATCTCCTCATGGCTGATGTGTTGTGCTGCTGCAACAGCGCAACACAGTCATTTGCCCCTGAGGCTGTGCCCGGCTCTTGGGGCACCCACTTGCAAGAAAGCAGCCACCTGGCAACCCCAAAACAATAACCCACCCCAATAATAAGGCCCAAGCAATATTTTGGGGGTCAAAAGACAATAAGATCCCATTTTATTTTGGGGGAAACACAGTAGTCAGTGAGAATGAGTCAGCATAAAAATGCAGGTAGAATGTTTGGCAATGTTTCTTTTTCATTTTGTATTTATTTTGTACTTTTTTCTAAATATTACTTTGCATTCATATTTTATCTTTCTTATTTAAAATCCCAATAAAGTTATTTTTTTTAAAAAAATGGCGAAGAGCAAAGTGAGCCTCTTCCCAATTCTTTATTGCAAACCTAATAGAGGTTATCTGAGAAACGCCAATCCTCTAGAACAGCTATAGCAGTTGTCAAGATAACATTTTTATCTGAGATTTTACAACTCTTATTTGAAGCCAAAGATGCTTATGATATCCTATTTCTTCTTGGGTTAAACACTGAAATGAAAATTGTGAGATTTGTAGTGCAGGAATAGTTGATTGAGAGATGTTTAAGCGGATTGTTTGAAGAGATAGAAAGAATTACATTGATTTGCTTTGGCTTTTCAGTACACCAATGTACTGTTATAGATTTTCTCTGTATATTGGAGAAATCACATTCTCAAAATCACATCTTCAGAGGGATTTCTGTGACCTAACAAGTGGGCAATAATGTCAAAGGTAATGTTGGTTGATGTAGGTAATGTAATTCTCAAAAGTTTAAGTTTCTGTTGTTGTTTTTTTCTATGTGTAAGGTCAAGGTAAGAATAAAGAAGATTGCAACGGAAGAGAAAGAAAATAGCATTTGCTATGGGACATTAACTGCAACTCTCACAATAACCATGTACAGACTTTAGACAAACAACATTGCCTAAAATCACAAGGGAGTAGAGGATAAGGTTATCATTTGCAAAATGACTATATTCCACTTCTGTTTCTTTGGCAGTGTCACACTTGAATAAGGACATCTGGGAGAAAAAGAGTAAAAAAAAAATCTGTACTTTGAAAGATTACTCATAATTCACCTTAGGCCACCACCATCTCATTTAGCCAAGTCAAGGAAACAATTCTTTTTTATCATTTACTCTTGCAAAACCTTCTTCCCAGCCAACATTTCCCTTTAGGTCTAATCAAAGCCAGTTTTTGGGGAAACCTGATAGCTATATTTTCTTGACCATGTACTTGAAAAGATGGGACGATGGCTCAGGTCTCCTGGCATTGAAATGTATTTCCTCCTCCTCCTCCTCCTCCTCCTCCTCCTCCTCCTCCTCCTCCCCTCTCTCCCTCCCTCCCTCCCTCTCTCCCTTCCTTCCTACCTACCTACCTACCTACCAATGAGAATTTGAAATCAATCTCCCTCCAGCCCTTTAAAGTTTCAAGGACCTATTCCATCTCAAGAGCTAAAATGATACTTGGCGGATTTACTTCATTTTTACTCAGCATTGACAGCGTACAGGATTTCAAAAATGTTGTTAAAATTAGAAAGTAGGTGCCTCTTTCCTCTTTGAAGAAAGTACAATGCAACTGGAGAGAAAGGTGATAGAATGCAGTGTACATTATTCTGCTCCCTTTGCTGTCACATTTAGAGATAGATACAGAGACAGGTTTACAGCATTAGAAGAGACCTTGTAGTCCAACGCCCCTCTCCCAAACCAAGCATACTTATAAAGCCCTTCATGGTATTGGACCTGGGTACTTGAGAGACCGCCTACTGCCAATTACCTCCAATAGACCGATTAGATCCCACAGATTAGGCCTCCTCCGAATTCCATCTACTGGCCAATGTCGACTGGCGACCACCCGGAGGAGGGCCTTCTCTGTGGCTGCTCCAGCCCTTTGGAACGAGCTCCCCGTGGAGATTCTGACCCTCACCACCCTCCAGGCCTTCCGCAAAGCCCTTAAAACCTGGCTGTTCCGACAGGCCTGGGGCTAATGAGTTTTTTGTCCCACCTCGAATGGTATGGTTGTTGAGTGTTTTAAATTGTGGTATTGTTTTGTTTGTGCTCTTTTTCTTATTTGTACCCCCCCCCTGACTTTGTTGTGAGCCGCCCTGAGTCCCCTCCGGGGAATAGGGCGGCATAGAAATATAATAAACTCAACTCAACTCAACTCAACTCATACCCTACACTATTTTTTTTCAAGTTTTATTTCTTTTATTTATATTCCATTTTCACCGAACAGTTTAAGATCTGGGTTTTATACAATCAAAATCCACATGCTTATTATAATATTCATCACAATGGTATTAATAATATATCAGTACAATTAAAATAGTACATAGCATCTTCATCATCAAATTCTCTCCACATTAACATGTGTGTGTGTGTGTGTGTGTGTGTGTGTGTTTGTGTGTGTGTGTGTGTAACAAACTGCCCACAGAGATCCGGACCCTACCCACTCTCATGGCCTTCTGAAAGGCTATTAAGACCTGTCTATTCCAGCCCCGATTAGATTGAGTGTATGTTGTGGTCTTTTTTAATCTATGTTTCTGTGTTTTTAACTTTTTTATTTTTTAAATGTATTGTTGTAAGCCGCCCGGAGTCCTTCGGGATTGGGCAGCCTATAAATTAATTAAACATCAACATCAAACACACACACAAACACACATACACACACATTGTGTCACAACCCCTGGTATGCCCAAATATGGGAGGAAGCATACTGCTTCCTTTCTCTTTGCTCATCACAAGAGACCATCCAGACAGAAAGCAATTTTTTACTGTTGCCTTTGTTGCATTTGTGCTGATAAATAAATAAAGGGAGACTAGTATAGATCTATTTCAAACTATTTAGCTCTCAGCAGCTAGCCATACTCTTACTGGGATTCGAACCTGTGCTGTATTACATATTAGGTAGTTGTATTAGCCACTAGGCCACAGGCTCTCCTCCTTTATCAGCTAAGCCAGGGAAACATACATAAATACATACATATCTCCTCCTTTCTAACTTCTGTTTCTATTGTCCAACCATTGGTAAAATACATCCCCCGTCTATTCAGTTTCTTCTATATTTTTAACAATGAGCATTAGGTTGATAGATCGAAGAGTATAATTTAAAACTAGCTAAACTTAGCTAAATTTAGTGACAATAGGTATAGTTAAATAAAAATTGATAATGATAGTACTGTATACAATGGCTAGTGCTATGCCAGAGTTTCTGAGCCAACATTTTGGTTGCTAAGCAGGACCGTTGTTAAGTGATATTGATATTATATAACACTTTTAATTAAGTGGGTACCTTGAATAAACATAACTTTGAGTTTCAAATAATACTGATTTCGTTGTTGTCTTAGGTGACATCTGTAAAAAAAATTCAGGTGCTCAGGCATGAAAATATGCCACTCAAACACTATACTTTTCTGCTCACACTGAAAAAAAATTAGAGGGAACATTGCCCCTAGACCCCTTAAATGTGGTGTGCCACAGGGTTTGGTCTTGTCCCCCCTCCTATTTAACATCTAAATGAAGCCGCTGAGTGAGATCATTCGACAGCATGGGGTTAAATACCATCAATATGCAGATGATACGCAATTGTATCTCTCTGTACTGTGCCAGCTCAATGTAGCGGCGGATGTGATGTGCCGATGCCTGGAAGCTGTCAGGATCTGGATGGGAGTGAACAAACTTGCACTCAATCCTGACAAGACTGAGTGGCTGTGGATACTGCCCCCGAAGGACAGTCCAGATAGTCCATCCTTAATCCTGGGGGGTGAGAACTTACACCCCTCAGAGAGGGCCCGCAAATTGGGAGTCTTCCTGGATCCACAGCTGACATTGGAACACCATCTGTCGGCTGTGACCAGGGTGGCCTTTGCCCAGGTTCGCCTGGTGCATCAGTTGCGGCCCTATCTGGATCGGGAGGCACTTCAAATGGTCACTCAGGCCCTTGTCACCTCAAGGCTGGACTACTGTAATGCGCTCTACATGGGGCTGCTCCTGAATAGTGTTAGGAGACTGCAACTAGTACAGAATGCAGCCACACGAGCGATACTGGGTGTACCTTGGTATCCTCCGCAAGCTGCACTGGCTCCCTATTGGTCTCCGGACGCAATTCAAGGTGCTGGTTATTACCTTTAAAGCCCTACATGGCTTACGACCAGAGTACCTGTGAGACCTCCTACTGCCACATACCTCCCAGTGGCCGGTGAGATCCCACAGGGTGGGCCTCCTTCAGATGCCGTCAGCCAGACAATGTCGGCTGGCGGCTCCCCGGAGGAAGGCCTTCTCTGTGGCTGCTCCGACCCTTTGGAATGAGTTATCCCCAGAGATCCAGACCTTGCCCACACTCATGGCCTTCCGAAAAGCTGTTAAAACCTGGCTATTCCGGCAGGCCTGGGCTGTTGACCTCACTATAAGGTCCAGCCCCGATCAGATTGAGTGCATGTGTGATGTTTTTAAATTGTTTTTCCTTTATTTTTTTCTTTATTAATTCTTTTTTCTTTTGCTTTGTAAGCCGCCAGGAGTCCTTCGGGATTGGGCGGCCTATAAATTTTATAAATAAATAAATAAATAAATAAATAAATAAATAAATAAATAAATAAGGTCCAAGTTTCAAGAAGCAAAATCCAAAGTATGATGATCAAAGTCTAATAGCAAAATCAATGTTTCAATTCACAGCAAAAATTACACTTGGGCAATAAAGAACTGTTCTGTTCTGTTCTGTTCTGTTCTGTTCTGTTCTATTCTATTCCATTCCATTCCATTCCATTCCATTCCATTCTTCTATATTCTATTCTATATTCTATATTCTATTCTACATTCTATATCCTATTCTACATTCTATTCTACATTCTATTCCACTCTACTCTACTCTACTCTACTCTACTCTACTCTACTCTACTCTATTCCTATTCCATTCCATTCCATTCCATTCCATTCTTCTACATTCTACATTCTACATTCTACATTCTACATTCTACATTCTACATTCTACATTCTACATTCTACATTCTACATTCTAGTCTAGTCTAGTCTATTCCATTTCATTCCATTCTTCTATATTCTATTCTACATTCTACATTCTATTCCATTCCATTCCATTCCATTCCATTCTGTTGAAAATAATTAATTTGTACTCAAATTCATTTTGTTTTACTGTTGAGTGAACAAGTTGTTTAATAAGCATGTTGTAGTCATCATAATCCCCAGTTCATTATAATATATTTTCTTGAACCTATGGGATGTCACATTTTGATAGGCCTACGTCATTCAGCATCAAGGTAACCTTCAGGTTGATATCTTGCAAATTGAAGGGCATTCAGTAACTGCCTCATGGACAAAGAATGGGATAGATGTATTCTGAAAGCAGGCACCAGGTGTCAATCCACTCAAAATAATTGCACTGCATGGACTACAAATCCCTCCTAGATAAATGTGGATCAGGTTCTGATTTCTGAAGGAAACAAACACCATTTTAGAAGAAGCCACGAGGAGAAATTCCTGAGGTAGGGCCCAAGGAGCAGGGAGAGAAAACCAACAGACAGGATGTCTGCAGAGACCAGAAGAGACCGGATTACAGCCCAGCAAAGAATTTCTAAGAAGAAAAAACGGGAACAATGATGGCGTTTCATCTGTGGTGATAAGACTCCTTTAAAAAAACTCTGTTTACAACAAAGAAAAACAACAGATGGATAAGTTGCTGTTGCAAAATTTAGCTACTGTAATAGCAGAGACAAATGGTTAATAGATAGTGGGGCCAATCCAGTGGTGGGTTCCTACCAGTTCGCACAAGTTCGGTAGAACTAATTCGTCAAATCTACCGAACCTGTTAGAAGAGGTTCCACCAGAGGACCCAGAAAGCAGGTCACACCTACAGAAGAGGTTCCAAAATTTTTTGAAACCCACCACTGGGCCAATCAAACAATTGTTAATAATTCAAAACTGTTTTTGGGAATGTGTCAAGCTGGAGGAGATGCAGTAGCTTTGACAAATGGCCAGAAGGCTAAACTCATAGGAAAAGGCAATGTGCTGATTACATATCTGGATGAAAAGTTTAGTAACATATTATGTGTGCCTGAAATGGAGCATAATTTATATTGGGGTGAAGCCAGGTTGACTGCCAATTATTTAATCAAATGGGCCCATTTTTTTAAAAAAATGGAATGAATAGCCCTCAGGAGGCTTAAAGAGTGCTCCTGGGTGGGGGCAATAACGAGCAAAAATGGTCCATTTTTTTCCAAAAAAAGGGCATTGATAACCTTTAGGAAGCTTACAGAGTGCTCCTGAGGCATGGGGAGACAAAACTGAGGAAAAATCAGCCCATTTCTTTGCTCATTTCTGCCCTCTCCAGCCCCCAGATTCTGGGGCCAAAAATCTCTCTGAAAGCCTCCTACAAGATATGCATGGCCATCTTGGTGAAGGAGGCGGGGTTTCGGGTGGCAAAAATGCTGTATTCAGTGTATAATATGCACCCAGATTTTCAGCCTTTTTTTTTTGAGGGAAAAAGAAGTGTCTTAAACTCTCAAAAATATGGTATATATTTATACACACACTCACACAAAGAGAGAGAGAGATACATAATGAACGCCCCACTGAAATTATTCCAATGGTGATAATATTCTCCAGTCATCAAAACTGTAAAAAATGACATTAGAAAAAAGAAAATATAAAAAAGGACTGACTGCCCCATGGGCACTGGGGAGTAGAAGGCAAGAACACACAAGTCTTGTGATTTCAACTGCCCCAAATTAAGTTGTGTTGCTGGAACTCTACATGGCCATTGAGACCTTTTTCAGTACATACAATAATCACTACATACAATAAGAATCAGGGGTAAGAGTCAGGCTTCAGCCTTCCTCTTGACAGCAATATTGAGGCTGTTGTATGCAGAGTAACATGGGAAGCTGCTGCTGGAGGAAGGTCCACACTTTGAGAGCATTTAATGTGCACAATGCTCTTCATTCTTCTATTTCCACTCTTCAGAGTGGAGTCTCTGCCGTGTCACCCAGCAGAAGCCATACCTGTTCCAAATGAATGGTACCAGCAAGGGGACTTTGTCATCGGTGGGATGGTATCCATGGCTAACTACCAATTCAACGAAGTTTCATTTGAGCAGCATCCATCTCAGGAGTATTTTGGACATCCAGAGTAAGCTATTCTTAACATTCAACATTTGTGTTATCTCTATGTAGGAATTTGCAATGAATAAAGAGAAAAGTAGATTATTTTATTTCACAATGAGAACATTCTGTTATGTGTTTTCAGGGATATTAGCTACAGTTTGATTCAATCTGCAACAATGGAAATCACAAGTTCAGTGTAGGAGAGTTTAGAATAGAGTTGGATTGGTCATTCTCCAATTGTGCATGCATATGGGGTAAAGCATCTCTCTGGGGTTCCAGGAAAAATAATCAGGAAATATTTAATGATATTTGTAAATTTTTCCCGTTTTCAGCGTGCTAACAAAATTTTACCAACATGTCCTTTCCTTGGTCTTTGCTGTGAAGGAGATCAATGAGAATCCAGAAATCTTGTCCAATGTCACTCTTGGCTTCTACATTCACGATAGCTACTACAATGCCATCATGACCTATCGGACCACGATGGATCTGCTCTTCAGATCAGACAGATTAGTCCCCAACTATAAATGTGACACCAGGAGAAATCTCATCTCTATCATAGGAGGCCTCAGCTTTGGAACTTCCTCCTATATCACAGATCTCGTGAAGTTTTACAAGATTCCACAGGTAGGATTTTTGGAAATACAGGCATTAAAATTCCCTCCTCCTTTCTTTTTTTTCCAAACTGGGGCTATTAGAAAATGGTTATCGTACAACCACACAATCTGACTAAATTTGTTGGAAAATATGAACAAAAAAGATGCTGATATATTTCCATAATATTTGTTTCTTTTAGCTCACATATGGATCATTTACTCCAGAAGATGCTTATAGCACAGAGGTTCCCTTCTATTACTCCATGGTCCCAAATGAGTCTTCACAGTACATTGGGATAATCCGACTGCTTCAACATTTTGGGTGGATTTGGGTTGGACTCATTGCTATTGATAACCCTGAAGGAGAACATTTTCTGCAGATCATGGAGTCCCTTTTTTCCCAGCATGGTATCTGCTCTGCATATATGGAAAGAGTTCCATATTTAACATACTGGGGTAAATTTTTTGAGATGATTAATAAAGTGCAAAATATTTACAAACACATAATCGATGAGAAGATCAACACCTTTGTCACCTGTGGAGAATCTTTGACCATTGCATGGCTAACAAATTTAATTTTTTACTTTGATCCTGGACACGAGCAGAGTTCCTTGGGAAAGGTGTGGATCATGACTGCCCAGATGGATTATTTATTAACAGGAATGAATAAAAAATGGGATCGGCAGTTCTTTGATGGTTCCATTTGCTTTACAATTCACTCCAAAGAAATTCCAGGATTCAAGGAATTCTTGAAGTTCATAAAACCTCCTTGGATTCCAGGAGATGGTTTTTTCCCACTTTTCTGGGAACAAGTCTTTGATTGTTCATTACCATCCTCTTCTTTGGCCGAAGTGGACAATCACATATGCACTGGAGAGGAGAAGCTATGGGACATTCCTGGGGCTCTTTTTGAGGTGGAGATGTCTGGGCACAGCTATAGTGTCTATAATGCTGTCTACGTATTGGCTCAAGCTTTACACGCTCTCTTCTCACTTCGATCTAATCACAGGCATTTTTTGAGGCATAAATTGTCAGAATATGAAGAATCACAGCCATGGCAGGTGATTTGTGTATTAGTAAATAGTAATTAGTAAATAGTAATTTGTATTAGTAAAATATAACTTGTACTAGTAAATAGTAAAGTACAACATTAGGGCGCATGATTCAGACTGGGAAGTGGCAACTACTATACCAAAATGGGTTTGAACATTTGTCTATTAATTATATTTACTTGCCTCCCTCCATTTGCATCCCTGTAATTGTGGGAAGTGGCACAAGTAAAAGATAGCTGATATGATGGACTATGGTGAAGGGGAAATTTCAGTAGCTTGGCATTGAATCAAAGGTTTTCCAAAAATCTATATAAATTGCATCCATTGCTTTACCCTGGTCTGGTTGTGTATTTTTATGGCTTTTTAGTAATTTTATATTTTACTGAAGATAACTGAGGAATGCTGGTTCCCTGAACCAATTATCCTTCAGTACTTATCATGTCCTTAGCAGCTGGATAACTGTGAAAATATTAGACAATAAAAAATGGGTGGAAACAAATTTGGAAATTGATTCTTCGGTTTTTCATATGTCTCTTCCTAGGCAACAGGAAGGACTGGGTTCAAAAAGATATGGAAGGGCTACAATACACCTTATATTTCATTTGACTATTGTTCAAACTGAAATATCAGAACTTGATGTTCCCAGATGAAAAAGATAGCAAAGAGGTTCTCAAGAGGTTGGAGAAATGGACTTTGCATATTTGCAGAGTTTCTCCATCAAAAGTATAGTACAACTATGATGAAATTACTCATACATTTCTATTGCTTTATTGTCCTCTTTTATTATTCTGAATCATATAGCTCCACCAATTTCTCAGAGGCATGAAATTCAACAATTCCCTTGGAAAAACGCTGACTTTTTATGATCAAAAAAAGATGGAAGGTGGATTTGATATCGTAAACATAGTTGCCTTTCCCAATTCCACTTTCCAGAGACACAGGATTGGAAAAGTGGATCCTGATGCTGCAAAAGGAGAGGAATTAGTCATTAATGAAGACATGATGGTTTGGCATAGATCATTTAACCAGGTATGTTTTCAAAAGAGTTTTTATGACATTCTCTTGTGGATTCTTTTGACTTCGAAATTTAATGTTCTTCTTCCAGGCAAACCACAAGGAAGAGCCAAATGGGGGGGGAAAAATGACATTCAAATGGGGAAAACTAACTTCACTAATGCCTGGCATATTATTAGAGTTCTCCCAAACAGTAAACTGAAAATGTGTCAGAAAATAAATGCATTTAAATGACTATATTTCCTTGGTTGAATGAAATTTTGATGTGATTTAAAGCAAATTTGCTACCACAAAAAGAGGGAGTCAAGCTATTCTCCAAAGTTATGAGTTATGAGTTATGAGTTATGAAAGTTTATATATAAGCACCCGAGGGCGGGACAAGAAATAATGGGTGAAAACTAATCAAGGAGAGAAGCAACTTAGAACTAAGAATAAATTTCCTGATTAATTAAACAGTGGAATAACTTGCCTCCAGATGTTTTGAATGCTCCAACACTGGAAGTTTTGCAGAAAAGATTGGATAACCATTTTTCTGAGCAGTCTAGGGTTTACTGGCTAAGCAGGGGGTTGGACTAGAAGACATCCAAGGTCCCTGCCAACTCTATTATTCCATTCCATTCCTTTCCATTCCATTCCATTCCATTCAATTCCATTCCATTCCATTCTATTCTATTCTATTCTATTCTATTCCATTCTAAACTTGATTGATTCAATCCATCACTTTATCAAATATGTGTTCAAACCTGGGATGGATTGATTCAAAATCTCTGGTCAAATGGATGGTTTGATTTAATAAAATATATGTTGAAATTCTGATATGGATTTAATTAAACAAAAACTGGAAATCCAGATCAATCGTGTTCACAAAATAAATCAGAAGCCAAATTGAAATTTATTTCATTGTTTTTGAAATAAATCATGAAATCCAATCAATTTCTTGTTTTACAGTCTTTAGATGGAACTTTTCTTTTTAATGTAACAGCATAATCTATGTTCAGTGTAACAACTGAATTTTCTTGAAAACAATAAATCTTCATCTTCCAACATTTTAATATTGATAAATAGGTGCACCCCATTTCTCTGTGTAATGAATATTGTTACCGTGGATATCAGAAAAGGAAGAAGGAAGGAAAAAAATTCTGTTGTTATGATTGTGTTCCCTGCCCAGAGGGAAAAATCTCCAAAGAGAAGGGTAAGGTTACAAATCATTTAATTTTGTTGTTATACTGTCGATTCTGGGGAACCTTTCAACTAATTAAATTGTCTGATTGTGCATGGATAAGAGTTTCCTTGGAAACTGAATGGGACAATGAAATCAAATTCATTAATACGTGAAAAATTATAGGTTCCCACAATAGAATTACACATGATGATGATGACCACTCAACAACAATCACAACAATGTTTCAATCAACCAATAAATCAATCAATGAATCAATCAATCAAATAAGCCTTTTCTGTAGCAGCTCCGACCCTGTGGAACGATCTCCCCGTTGAGATTCGCACCCTCACCACCGTCCAGACCTTCCGCACAGCCCTCAAGACCTGGCTATCCCGCCAGGCCTGGGGATAAGTCTCTAATTCACCCCGCCCGAGTGTTGAATGCTGAATGAAAGTTGTGTTTTTTACTGTTTATTTTTAGTCACATACTGTTTTTGTGTTATATTGCACTTCCTCTTTCCCTACGAATGTAAGCCGCCCTGAGTCCCCTCAGGGAAAAGGGCGGCCTATAAATCCCAATAAAACTCTAAAACTCTAAACTCTAAATAAATAAATCTTGGAACTGTTTCAGCTTTATAACCAAGCAACCATCATAATGGAGTTTCATAAACATTGGCAATTTAGAGAATATATGGACATGGACACACACAAACACACAAAATATTTCAGACATTTTTTTAAAAAGTATGAATAATAACAAATTGTATAAGCGATTGTACAATTTAAAAACTACATATAATACAATGACTATAGTCATTGTATTGGAGGGAGGGAGGGAAGGAGGGAAGGAGGGAGGGAGGAAGGAAGGATTTCAGAAGTGGTGTCTTGCAATTTAAATTGAAACATTTGGTATTACTATGAAAAACCTCCAGAGTGCACCAACATAATAAGGACACTTGAAATACCATAATGAAAACAATTTATGAAATTTGTGGAAGTGAATAAAAAAAAAATTAAATAAAATGGGATATATACTTTTCTTACAGAAACAGATAATATTATTTCTCATGCCTTTTTCCTTTTACATTTTTTTCTTTTCATGATGGCAGGCAAATGCAGAGTTGAAATCCTCTGTGAAACAGCAAGTTACGTGTCTGGGTCAGAGGTAGGGGGAGGAATTAAAAAAGTTTGATTGCATGCAGAGCCACATTGCCTTTTCAAACAGACAGACACACACACACACACACACACACACACACACACACACCTGGATTAAAGTATATAAGCCGAGCTTTACTGATTGCAAGTTTGAAGAGGCAACATGGCTCCACCTGCAATTAAAAGCTTGGATCAGAAGGCAGCAGGGGAATGGAGGGGGGTATGGCAGAGGAGCTGCTTTCAAGCCATTGGAAAATATATCCAATCCAAATTCTATTTTTGTGTTTGTTTGAGAGTGAGTGTGTGAGAGAGGGATCCAACTTCTCTCTGTGTGTGTGTCTGTTTGAGGGAGGAAGGAGGGGGAGGGAGAGAGTGAGGAGGGAGGGGGAGGGAGAGAGTGAGGAAGGAGGGGGAAGGAGAAGAAAAAGAATGAAGGAAAAATGAAGGAAAAAAAGAATGAAGGAGAAAAACAAATGCTGTTGCTTTAAATCGCAACTGAGCATGCCTGGCTGTGGAATTCTGGGAGTTGAAGTCCACAAGTCTAAAAAAAATTGAAACTCCTGTGTCAGTGCCTCACCAGCCATAAACCTCACCGCACATCACTGAATCTATCAATCATCTATAGTATCTATCTATCTATCTATCTATCTATCTATCTATCTATCTATCTATCTATCTATCTATCTATCTATCTATCTATATTATATACATTTATTGTATTCAAATATTATAAGAATTTGTTGAATACTTATGTACCATATTTTGAAATGAGGTGAATATGATTCAATATTCAATAAGTAGTGCTGATTTTGAATATGGAAATGATCACTTCAGATATTCACAAGACTTCATTGGAGCATTCTCATTATAGGAAAGCAAATAAAGATAAAATGGATTTTCATGTGGTTTGCAATTTTCCTTCTATATAATAAAAGTAATATTTGACTTAATATCACAACACAAAAATATAGATAAGGACATGTTCAAATGTATTTTCATACTGTAGATCCTATATTTGGTGCAAAGGCGTAAACATCAGGGTGTGTATCCATATTTAAATTAATTATCATTCTTATGAACCTGTGTTGATATTTTATTTTCTTTTTAGATGCTGTTGCTTGCTTTCAATGTCCTGATGATCAATATGCAAACCAGAAGAAAGATGGATGCATCATGAAAACAATTAGCTTCTTGTCTTATGAAGAACCTTTAGGACTCATTTTAACCACTCTTGCCACTTTATTTTTCCTCACTACAATATGGGTGTTGGGAATATTTATTAAACACAAAGACAGTCCTATTGTGAAAGCCAACAACCGAGATCTCACCTACACTCTCCTCATCTCCCTTCTGCTTTGCTTCTTCTGCTCTTTGCTCTTCATTGGACAACCTGGAAGAGTCACCTGTCTCCTCAGACAGTCTGCATTTGCACTCACCTTCTCATTGTCCATCTCTTGTGTGTTGGCCAAAACCATCCTTGTTTCTCTTGCCTTCAAGGCCACCAAGCCAGGATCCCGGTTGAGGACATGGGTGGGGAAAAGACTCGCTGTTTCTATTGTCCTTCTCTGCTCTCTATTCCAAGCAAGCATCTGTATTGTTTGGTTATCCACCTCTCCCCCATTCCCAGAATTAGATGTGCACTCAATCACTGAAAAAATGGTTCTCCAATGTAATGAGGGGTCAGTTGGTATGTTTTATTGTCTCCTGAGCTATATGGCCCTCCTTTCATTTGCCAGTTTCATTGTGGCTTTCCAGGCTCGTAAACTGCCTGACACCTTTAACGAAGCCAAGTTCATCACCTTCAGCATGTTGGCTTTCTGCAGTGTGTGGGTCTCCTTTGTGCCAACCTACCTGAGCACGAGAGGAAAAGCCATGGTGGCTGTGGAGATCTTTTCTATTTTGTGCTCTAGTGCAGTTCTTCTAGGATGTATCTTCTTCCCCAAGTGCTATATTATTGTATTTAGGCCTGGTTTAAACAATAGGGAACAATTGATAAGAAAAAATGTTTGAATACCTTTTTCCATCAGGGGTATAGGGTCTCCTGCTTGAGCAGGGAGTTGGATGAGAAGACCTCCAAGGTCCCTTCTAACTCAATTATTCTGTGTTCAGTATTTTCTATTGACACCTCTAGTGCAAATGAAGACAAAACTTGGAATCTAGAAAAATTGAAAATGAGAATTTTGAATTCATTTACTCTATTACAGTGGTTCTCAACCTGTGGGTCGGGACCCCTTTGGGGGTCAAACAACCCATTCACAGGGGTCACCTAAGATCATTGAAAAACACATATTTTGAAAAAATATGGAAAACATAAAATAATCTTATGGTTGGGGGTCACCACAACATGAGGGACTGTATTAAAGGGTCGCGGCATTAGGAAGGTTGAGAAACTTTGCTCTATTATATCCCATTCAAGTGGTTTTTTCCAATGTATTTATATTATTTTGTGATATTGAAAATGATCCAAATGTTAAGGCCGATGAACTACTACATCCCGCAATTTCATACTGTTTATGAGTAATGAAATTAAGAGGAAAGGGTCTGGTTTTCAAATGTGATTAGTTTATCATATTATAAAATACAAAAGGAAAATCAAAATAAACAAGACGTAAACAAAACAAAACTGAAAAAGAAACAAGTACATATATTTCATATGTGAATCAATAGTAATAAAATAGCAGTAGACTTAGACTTAGACTTATATACCGCTTCATAGGGCTTTCAGCCCTCTCTAAGCGGTTTACAGAGAGTCAGCATATTGCCCCCAACAATCCGGGTCCTCATTTTACCCACCTCGGAAGGATGGAAGGCTGAGTCAACCCTGAGCCGGTGAGATTTGAACCGCTGAACTGCTGATCTAGCAGTAGCCTGCAGTGCTGCATTTAACCACTGCGCCACCTCGGCTCTTAATAAAAGCTTTACATAAACATTTTGTGGTATATAAAGAATTGGGGCTATTTGAACAAAGATAGTTTTTTTTAGCTTATCTGAAATAGAAAATTTTAAATTTAAATTCTTGTCTTAATTTCCATGCAATTCATTTCATGGTGTACATTAACATAGGTTGGTGAATTTAGTACTTGAGAATATTAAAACTTTTATCATAGCAGAACACTTTAAAAAAGGGATCTCAATGGATGTTACAATTGTAAAAATTGTCCTAGGCTCTTTTAAGGGGAAAATATTTGTTCTTTCAAAGGGAAAAACCTTTGAGCTTTGGTTGTATAACTGGCGCGGATGGCCATGGATAAAGCAAATTATCTGGATCCATTTCACTTAGGAATCAGGCCCAGGTATGGGACAGAAACCATATTGGTTGCAGTTTTGGATGATCTCTGTCATTGGTGAAATGGTTTTTCTCAGGTTTCCATAATACACCTGTCAGCCTCAGTGCTCTCAGTGGCTCGGGGCTGTCATTTCATTGGTGGGGACATTTGTGACTGGGGCATTTCATGACTTGGATTGCTGCTGTGCCACATGCATTTCCCTGCCACGTTATTAGCTTGAAGGACCTCCAGATCCTGCGGTGACTTTCATATGGAATGGCACAAGCACATGGAAGGCAATGTAAACCAGCATGGTCTGTCAAATGATTGGAGTATTTTGGGGTGTGTTGCATGCATGTAGGAGTGGGTGGGCCACAGGAAGGCAGGGCACATGAGGGTTTAAATGGTGGAGGAATTACAGGCTTGACTTTCATTTGCTAGTGTTTTCCACTGTGTGTTTGTTGGAAGTACCTGAAGAAGCTTATAAAGATAATATTTACCACGAACTGCCTGCTTAGTCGTCTTGTTTGTTTCCTTTGCCTGAACGGAACCTGGCAACCCTTATTGCAAACAGAACTCTGAGACAGGTTGATTCCTCGGAGAACAGTTTTATTGAGCCGAGGTGGTGCAGTGGTTAAATGCAGCACTGCAGGCTACTTCAGCTGACTGCAGTTCAGCAGTTCGCTGTTCAAATCTCACCGGCTCAGGGTTGACTCAGCCTTCCATCCTTCCGAGGTGGGTAAAATGAGGACCCGGATTGTTGGGGGCAATATGCTGACTCTGTAAACCGCTTAGAGAGGGCTGAAAGCCCTATGAAGCAGTATATAAGTCTAACTGCTATTGCTATTGCTATTGCTATTATTTGGAGATATCATCTTGACACAGATTGGTGGAATTCCAACTCTGTGAATTCCCACATTTTCCACCTCATTAAAACTTGAAAGTTTCCTGTTCTCCCAAACAATAAGTCACATTGTCCAATCTGGGTGCTGGCTGGTTGCCT